>NW_028301542.1:7282500-7577500 GCF_042242905.1 Orbicella faveolata
AATTGCAGAACTAGGTTAAATTCAACCTAAAAACTAAAAGAGTTAAAATAGATAAAACGGACTCTTGCAATGCGGTAAATATAACGGGAAAAATAGTTTGCAAAGATAAGCAGTTGAAAAAAAAAAGAAACCTACGTTTACGCTGGACAAGGTTAATAACAAAATCCCAAATCGAGGCCTTTGGAGCATTAAAGGGTTGACAAACAACAAAATCCCTGGAGGGGCCCTTAAACCATAAGCTGTAATAAGATCCCAGGCAGGGCCTTTGAGCATACCTAACACCCAAAAAGCTGACAAAATCCAAGGAAGGGCCTTTGAACTGCCTTATGGCGCGAACGCAGATTTACACAAGAGAAAGTTAATTATAACAAATTCTGTTTTTGGAGTGAAATTCTTTTCTTTTATTTAAGCCATGGGGAGCTAAAGAGAACAGTTGAGCACTCCAATAAGCCTCTTTCGTAATTAAAAACCTATCGATCTCGTCTGAGTCATTGGGGGCCTGCACCTGATCAATGCATTGGAATTCAAAATCATCCAAGGAGTGTGGAATTTTATTGAAATGTACTGCTACCTCACAAGTGGTTTTGTTTGTGAGCAGAACAGACTTGTGGTTACGAAACCTAACCCGAAAATCGGTGGTAGTTGATCCTATGTACTGTAAACGACATTTCTTGCAGGAAACTAAATAGATCACGTTTTTAGAATCACAAGAAAGCCTTGAATGAATGGTGTATTTTCTGCCCGTTTTAAAACTTAGAAATGATTTAGATTCAACAAAGAAATTTCGACAGAGATCGCATCTATTTCTTTCACATTTAAAGCAGCCATTGTTTGGCTGAATTGTTTGTCCCTCATCGGCGGTTTTAAAACGAGATGGTGCTAATAATTCTTTCAGGTTTTTTGTTCTACGGCAAGGAAAGTTTCTTAATTGCTCTGAAGAAACTTTCCTTGCCGAGAGAACAGTTGAGTACAAGGGTTATCTTGTTAATCAGGGTTATCCCTCCAAATTAGTTGACGATCAATTCTCCAAAGCCTCCACCATTTCTAGGAATGATTTACTACGGCAACGCGGAAAACAATCGAAGAAATTATTTCCATTTGTTCTCACATTTAATCCTAATTTGCCTAATGTGAGTAGCATAATTAGAAAGCATTTGTTGATTTTGCAATCCAACCCCAAATTGAAAGAACTTTTCCCTCAAGGCTCTATCATACCATCTTTTCGTAGAACAAAAAACCTGAAAGAATTATTAGCACCATCTCGTTTTAAAACCGCCGATGAGGGACAAACAATTCAGCCAAACAATGGCTGCTTTAAATGTGAAAGAAATAGATGCGATCTCTGTCGAAATTTCTTTGTTGAATCTAAATCATTTCTAAGTTTTAAAACGGGCAGAAAATACACCATTCATTCAAGGCTTTCTTGTGATTCTAAAAACGTGATCTATTTAGTTCCCTGCAAGAAATGTCGTTTACAGTACATAGAATCAACTACCACCGATTTTCGGGTTAGGTTTCGTAACCACAAGTCTGCTATGCTCACAAACAAAACCACTTGTGAGGTAGCAGTACATTTCAATAAAATTCCACACTCCTTGGATGATTTTGAATTCCAATGCATTGATCAGGTGCAGGCCCCTAATGACTCAGACGAGATCGATAGGTTTTTAATTACGAAAGAGGCTTATTGGAGTGCTCAACTGTTCTCTTTGGCTCCCCATGGCTTAAATAAAAGAAAAGAATTTCACTCCAAAAACAGAATTTGTTATAATTAACTTTCTCTTGTGTAAATCTGCGTTCGCGCCATAAGGCAGTTCAAAGGCCCTTCCTTGGATTTTGTCAGCTTTTTGGGTGTTAGGTATGCTCAAAGGCCCTGCCTGGGATCTTATTACAGCTTATGGTTTAAGGGCCCCTCCAGGGATTTTGTTGTTTGTCAACCCTTTAATGCTCCAAAGGCCTCGATTTGGGATTTTGTTATTAACCTTGTCCAGCGTAAACGTAGGTTTCTTTTTTTTTTCAACTGCTTATCTTTGCAAACTATTTTTCCCGTTATATTTACCGCATTGCAAGAGTCCGTTTTATCTATTTTAACTCTTTTAGTTTTTAGGTTGAATTTAACCTAGTTCTGCAATTATCACGCTCTATAATGTAATTTATGCACAGTATTGTATTCTTTTCGTTTGGTCTATTAATTATCACCCTGTATGACGCAATTTATAGTACAGCATTGTATTTCTCGTTTTGCATTTTCTTCCTGTATTGTATTAATCACGATGTATTAATAGCACAATATTGTATTTTTCATTTCGTTACGTAATCTCCCACACTGTAACCGTATTTAAATTTAGTTTTCGTTCTTTTTCTCTTGTAACTGATGAAGGTCAAAGACCGAAACGTTTTTCTATTAAATTTTTAACTTTTTAACTTTTTTTACCGTCAGAAGTTGTCCGTCCTTGCTTTATCAAACGTTTATATATATATATATATATATATATATATATATATATATATATATAACTGCATATATATATATAATAAACAATGGTAGCAAGACTTCAATTCATCGTTTTATTGCGACAACGCTGTTTCGTATGGTCAAAGGATGACCACACTCATTAGGCAATATCAACGAATGACCGTTAAATTTCACAAACTGGCAATTAAAAGCTAACTTTAGGTTGCTATGAGATATAAAAACAGTTGCTATGATATGGAAAAACAGATGCTATATAACATTGAAAAACTGGCAATAAAAAAATAATAATAATAAAATAAAATAAAATAATAATAAAATAAAAAAAATAATAAAATAATGATAATAATAATAAAAAGTAAAATAAGAATAAAAAATGAAGCAGTTGCTATGGGATTTAAAATCTGAAATCTCGTGTTGCTAAAAGATTGCGTTACTTGCTCACAAAGTTCTTGAGTAGGTATCTGTTTCTGTGGGGACACGCACTTGCTAGTTCGTTTCGCTTGTTCAAAGTACACAAACTCTTCTTACAGATGATCACGAATTTTTCAAAAAGACATAAATTACATTTGTTAGTAATGTTGCTATAAGGTCTGCACTGCTTAATGATTCTCCACTTGATGGTAAAAGGTTTGTTGTTGTCTTTGAGTGTCTAAATATGTTTAGATAGCTCAGTTTCATTTCTCTTGTTTTGGTGTCGAAAGGATGCTGTGTGATTCCTGTAGCGCTCTTTAAAATTTGTGGCGAGGCCCACGTATGATTCTGATGACGTTTGTGTTGTGATTGTGGCTTGGTAAACTACATTTTGTGTGAGGCATTTTGTTTTTATATCTCATAGCAACCTAAAGTTAGCTTTTAATTGCCAGTTTGTGAAATTTAACGGTCATTCGTTGATATTGCCTGATGAGTGTGGTCATCCTTTGACCATACGAAACAGCGTTGTCGCAATAAAACGATGAATTGAAGTCTTGCTACCATTGTTTATTATCTACACTGCTCCTCTCAGAGTCGAGCGCTCTATAAATTTATTCTGTTAAAGTTCAAGAAGTATATATATATATATATATATATATATATATATATATATAATAAAAAACAAATAAATAAATAAATAAAAAACGGAAACGGGAAGGTCTCGCGAGTAGCACAACCTCAGCCAATCGAAATGTTAAGTTACAAATTTGTCGTTGACATATATATATATATATATATATATATTTTTTTTTTTTTTTTTTTTTTTAAATACAATCTTCGGGTCCTTCCTTTCGATCCAGTTTTAAGGTAATTTTGTTAACCGCAAACCGTGGCATAGCTACCGGAAAGATTTAACATCAACCTGTGCAAATCATTAATCAAAAGTAAGAAGGAAGATTGTAAGAGCATTAGCAGTAAAAATCTATAAATGAAACGCTTTTCAATTACTATGAAAATATTAATATTTTGCTTCTGCCTAGCCTTCTGCCTTACCTTAATGACTCTTCTGCATTCAGGACATGTAACTTTCCGTATACGCCCATCTCCAAATGCGAGCTGCTCCAGACATTTCCTACAATATGTGTGTTGGCATGGTAACACTTTTGGCTCCTCGTATGAGTCCAAACAAATTGCGCACTCGAGGATTTTCACTAATTTCTTCTCAATGATAGAAGCCATTTCTTTTCTTCAATGAGGGCTGCCTGGAGAAAAAGATGGATTTCCTGTAGTGAAGCGATTATGGCTCAAATAGAGCCTTAGGTGTGTATTTAAAATATATATATATTGAAAAGCAAAATAAAATGGCTAAGAGCCCCAGTAAGCTGGAGGCTGACCAGTTAGCTAATTACACAGAGGAGAAAAAAAAAATTGATACGGAATCATAAAAAGGAATTAGGGGTCCGATATTTCAAGCCTTTTACTGTCTCTTGTCAAAATATGTCATTTTCCACACCCTACTTGTGACTCCGAATCGACATCCCATTTCATATTGTTATAGTTACCTACAGAATACCCTATTTCTCGGCTAAACGGCCCCATAAGGGAGTATTAGATGCAGATAGCTGGCAAGCTTTTATTTGTATTCGTGGCAAAGTTAATATAAGACACTAAACGTATTTGGAAACAATTGCAAGATTGTCAGTCATGGTGGCGGCATTGAGAGAAAAGTGATTTCACTTGTTTAATTTTTGTTTTTTTGTTTGTTTTGTGAGATAATGAAGTAGTCTCAAGAACATATCAGAGAAGAGAAGCTGACTAGGCAACGTTACGAATATACCACAAACTGATATATTCGTTTGAGAATCGTTCCTTTCTTTAGAGTAGATGGTCTCAATGAAACATTTCCAAAATGAACCCACATTAATCAATCAATACACCATTTATACATACAAACAAGCAACCTGCCAATGTAAAAGTGTCAATTTGGTCAAGAGGAGAGTCACAGCAGATTTTAATATGATTGTGAAGTCCTTTCCGGACCTGTTTCTAAATTCTGCTCTGATACATCTTTCACTTATTCTGTTGATTTACTTACAGATCAGAGAAGTTTTAAACTTTAAATGCAAACATATGAGTGCAATGGCGGACGGAACAACATCTGTTACATTGACAGACCTTGACAATCCAGCACCATTAAGTTCTTATTTGTCAAACAATTAAAAGAAAAACAAACAAAGAAGCAAAAATCAAATAAGCCATGACCATTTGTTTTTTTTTATGACAAGCTAAAACAGACCATGAAATTTAATAACGTACTAGAAAAAAAAAAGAAAAAAAAAAAAAAAAGAAAGAAAGAAAGAAAAAGAACAAGTTCTTAGTTTATTAATTTAATTAATTTTATTTTCTTCATTGGCCGTAAAAAATATTGTGTAAACAAATGTATAATTAAACAAAATCATGCTGGCCTCGTACTCAGACTATTTCTATGATTTTGTAACTAAGATGTAAACAAAGTCTCATCCTAATTAAGGTGGTCTTATTTCATTTTTTCGCTGCACTTTTGAAAAGGGTCTCTACAAATCATGAAATTAACGAAACTTCCAACAAGATTACCGCAATACTATATAGAACACCCCCTCCCCTCCATTCCCCAAAAGATAGTTTAAGCACGTGCGAAACCATCTACTCTTATAAAGTTAAACTGTATATTTTATCGCTAAGGAAAATGAAAGGTAATCTTCGACTTCAGCATCCGGCCACGCCATAAACATGACAGAGTTTCGATAAAACGCAGATTGAAATCTGGAACTGATATTTAGCACAAACGAAGTTTGTTTTGTTTACTTAAGTGCAAGAATTTATCAATACAAAAGATATACACGAAACCGTTTTTTTTTTTTTTTTTTTTTCCTGAATTGTTAATTATTTGAGAATAAAGCCGGCTGCCATTAAAAAAAAAAAGTGATCTTTGTATTATTATTCTCTTCACATTAGAACAAGAAAATCGATCGGCATGGCTGGAGAAGGTACCTTGAAATTAATGAAATGACCAGGTTTAGCAGAAATATCTGACAGAATAGTGAGCATCTGATTCAAAAGTAGACACATAGTTGGTAAAATTTCCATAATGTAACGTTTTTGTTCTGGAGGCACATTCTTCCTTCCAAGCGTGAAAGGTCTGTTCGCTATCGAAGGTTTACGAAAAAGATTATAGGGCTGTCGAATGGCCACGGAATGGCAAAAAGGCAAGACAAGCGATTTTCTTTGCGAGCCCAGCGTATTTGTGCCTTTTTAATTCGCGTTTTAAATGCGAACGCGAGACTTTCAGACTGTAACACCCTCAGATGTTATTTGGAAAAACAAGCAAATAAATCATGACTTCTAGACTTGCTCAGCCTTAAAAAAAAATAGAGACTCCGAGACAGCATAGTGAAGAAATCGAAGCTTCGAGATGCATATAACTGCTAAAAAAGGAGGCAGTGGAATCCGTTAAATTCGACGAAAATTCTGCGAGACTCATGGTTTTTGTAGGACCATTCGCCACCCCTAGGATGTGACTCAAAAACATGGCTATTTTACGAGGTTTGCGGCGCTTTTTTCCAGCAGTATCCACCGCTCGCTTTTTTTTTTTACGTACAATAATTATTTAAAGACGGAAAAACTGTGGAGGGGTCTATTCTGTCCGAATTACATATTGCTGGTTTTTAGTGTCACGCAATTCAAAATAGATCAAAATAAGAATCAAAACTGGTCAGTAGATAAAGTCCTGAATCTGGGAAATGATAGAAGGTAAATATGCAGACTCTCGCCAAAATTCTGGTCACAGCAATTTTTCTTATGCGAGATATGCGGAGAAATTTTTTACCCAAATTTATAGCGGCGCCCCATACCCATATAGGGAAGAAAAGGAAACCCATGAATTGATTTTCTCATGGTTATCATGGCTAGCGGTATTGCTCGTGGGCGCGTACGCACGACGACGACGACGACGACGACGACGACGGAGTCGCGCAAGATGGCGGTCATACTCCAGCTAATAGGTTGACAGAGACATGCACCCTCGGTTTGTAGCGGGAGAATGCCATTTTTCTTGGCGGGATTTTTAAAGAAAAACGATAGCGGAGGTTGAGCTAATATTTTAAAGACGATTTTTAAGACAGGGTTCCACTGAAGCAATAAACAGAAAGCAAGAATTAACAGGCAAAGAAGTAGCGAAGAAGATCGCGAAAAAGACTGAGCGGGCCAGCGCTGGGGAAGGAGGCGAAACAGTACTGAACAATGCCGTGAATTATAGCTAGTCAAGGGCTAGAGAAAGGAAGTGAAATAATACCGAACAATGCCGTGAACCAAAGCTAACGAGGGCTATAGAAAGGAGACGAAAGTATCCGACAAACTGATTCAGAAGACTGCCGAACTCCCCATGGCCAAGTTCAAAATTCGCGCGAACGTGATGCTGTGCAGCCGTGCAAGAAAATTCAACAGTCACCTGATTTGGTCAGGTGATGAACAAGAGAAATCAAACGTACCCGAGTGTTTTAGAGAAATTACAAAACAGTAAACGTAGCGGAAAGAAGTGGTTGATTCGTTGGTCTATCGAAAATATAACTTCAGTTCAGTCTTCACAACTTTTGGTGCAAGTTTCTGCCTGGAAGATTTACACTGGCCGAACTGAATTGCCAACTTGCGGTAAGTGACTTTTGTTGTTGCGTTTGCTATGAAAATTAACAAGCTGCCTCGGCGATAGAAGCTTATTTTCAATTGGAATCCATTAAAAGTCTTCCTTATTTGAAGCCATGCTGTAAGAGATTTTAAAAATTGCATCGTTTTAATTTCGCTCGTCTCTAAACAATAACACGTGGGTCGCTTTGGAGGTTGCTGTAAGTTGTAAACAAATTGAGTTTTCTGTCGATTTTCGTCGTCAACTTAAGCTTATAACCTCACGTCTAAAAATAAGCTGAACCAAAACCGTACTTGTAAACACGGCCGGGCGAGTTTTGAAGTTTTCTTTGAGTTAGTTAGCACTGCCGCTTCGTAGACTGCTAAAATTTCTTCTTCTGTTGTTGAAAACCAAGAAAGGTCTACAAACCATTTTAAGCCGAAGCGAACAGGATTTGCTAAATTTACTTTTGTTCCTATGTGAATATTTGCATATTGTGATTACAAAGTATGGAGATTTCCTCGTTTTGTTAGTTCGATTTATTCGGTTTGGCAAAATGCTTTTGTGAATTCCGAGGTTAATTTGGTTGAAGACTGGTAAAGCTACTGCCCATAAAATGACTGCAAAGCTTGCAAAAATACAGACTCTCAATAAAATTCAAATTTAAGCGTGAATAACTTTCAAACTTTAACACCGCAAGCTTAAACGAATTTTCTTTATCCCTCTTTTATTCGGTCACCTTTCATTGAGAAGGGATTTGCTGTTGATACTCGAGCTCAGATGTAGTGATATGCATCTTGTGTTTATAATGTAGATTTCCTCGTTTTATTTTGTTGTGTGTCCAATCAGTTCGATTTGGTGAAATGCTTATATAGTCCAAAATGTCGAGTAGACGATTATGCATGACAATCCTGTCTGCAAATAAAGCTCTGCTTTGATTTTGATTGGCTATTTCATTTTATTTGTGCCATTGCTTTTGGTTGGGGGTACATGGACCCTATTTTCTTAATAAGAGGTTATTCCCCAACACGGTATTTACACTAAGTATGGAAATGTTCCTAAAAAGTGAGATGGTACTTATTAACTCAGTAAATTGAACAGTGTAATAGAAATTCTTGCCCTGACCATTTCTCGGTAATAAGAATAACTTTTACATAGAGGATATTACACGGTGGCTCGAAGATATGAATTTTATGTTCTCGTGGCAAGAACAATATCTCACGAGTGAGCGAAGTGAACTCGTGAGATATTGTTCTTGCCACGAGAACATAAAATTCATATCTTCGAGCCAACGTGTAATGTTCTTTTTATTATATGGAGAAACCAATTCAACAAAAGCAAAAGGCGGGAATCGTGAATTCATTGAATGATACGACACTCACAAAGGTGACATACAGAAAATACACCACTTGGGTCCCGGATGAAGTGGCGTATGGAATCTACGAGTGGTTTAGTTCCCAGTAAAACACTCTTCTCCATATAATAAATACATATATACACAATTTAGTTGGAGAGAGCGTTCTCCTATCTCCACTCTCTCTCTCTCTGCTCTCTTCTTCACACTAATTTTTTATTAACTAATTTATTAAATGAGTGTCACTGACTGTTTTCTTTGTTGTGCATGTATACTTTTTTGCTCGTTGAAGAAAGTTTCAGTTTCTTTCTGGCTGTACAGTTTCCTTTCTCCTCTCCTGTACCAATTCATTTGTGATATAACTTTGTGAATACTCTATTCTCCTTAAATTTTATCTCATCAGGTTGATAGAATGCACTCTCAGAGTGTTCCATCATTGTCTTCAGTCGCTACAATTTTCCGGAAAAAAGCAACAGTTTTCTTAATTTCCTTTTACTTTGTGTTAGGACTTTTTAGCATGCCTGTAATTGGCCCATGGGCATTACGGGAGAATAATTTTCAAGTAAAGAATTACATTCATTTTAGTGTTGAATATTTTAAATTGTTATGAATTAGGCATTTCTTTTTATTTTTTATTTTTTATATTTTTTATTTTAGTCGCACGCAATGTTTTATGATTTTACCGAGGCATACCATGTAAATGTAAATAATGCACTGGAATTGGCCCATCAGAGTGTGCATTATATCGGCTTTAAACACAAACCATATATAATAAATGACTTGTATGTGAATGATATTTTTATTACAGAGAATTGGACAGGGCAAGAACTTCTTCTTCTTTTGTGAATTTATATATTAATTCCTCTCAGTGTTGTCAAAATGTCTCAGGAACCTTCATTTCTGATAATCTATTATTTTCCACCATACCTACAGCACAGAAGCTCACCAAATCCTAACTGATAACTAACATGTGTGTATCTCTAGCCTTTGCTGTGTGCTACATGTATATTCTGTTATCCTGCCTTAACTGCTAGAAACAATTTTGACAGAGCTGTTGCAACAGTTTCACTTAAATTGAATTCCAGTAACAGTGCTACATGTAGCAGTGTTGTTGAGTATGAACTTTATGGAGGATTTTAAATTTTTATTTTTTTATGATTACAGACGACAACAAACATACATGTGTATACATAACCTGATGTTGGTGTTGGTTACAAACCGTAGTTCATAATAGTTATCCTATTACAGGTAAGGGGGAAAAGTTCAGAGAGTTTAGAACATTTCTTCCCCCAGCACACCTTCTGTCTATAGGTGCAATAATTGAGAGGTTATATACATATATGAAGAGTAATGTAAAGTTACTGTATAAACTTAGCATTAAAATCTGACATTTGAACGCCTCCTTTGCTAAAATCAGTCACGATTTAATTGTTATCACTCCCTGTGAATTCATAGAGGTTCCAGAGGCAAATCACCTAATGTGGAAGTCCTGTCTTCAAGTGAGGGAAAATGACACAAAAGAGTTACAATGAAAGTAAAAAGAATTGTGAATGTTGATATGGTGTTCATTATACATCATGTAAAGGTATTTGGTGAGTGCCAAAGGCATAACATTTCATGTATTGCTTTTTCAGGGCAAATTATATAACAGTGACGTTTTAAAAGGTGTGATCAGAAAAATAATGAGTACATTGTCCAGGCAGCACCAGTTTATGGATGGCATATGCAGACAGTAAGAGGAACTGTAAGCACTACCACGTAAGTTAGTTTTATGCTTATGACTTCTTGTTCTTGGATATTGTGTCATGTCATCACAAGAATAGGTAATGAAAGATGCAATAGTTGTTGCAATATATTTTTGAAGGAAAACTTATAAGTCTGCCTATGCTGGATAACAGCCATGTGTAAACTGAATGTGAAGCAAACACTCTGTTAAAGATGGGGCAACCCTAAAACCCAGAAACCGGAATCCGGAATCCGGAATCTAGAACCAAAAACTGGAATCCAGAAACTGGAAACCGGAATCCACAAATCAAAGAAAATAAGTTCTTCAATTACGCGAAAATTGTTTTGCTTAGCTTTTTGACTGCAAAAAGTAAGCTGCCAAGTAAAAAGGACCTCAAACTTAACCTTTTTTGAAACAAAAATTCCCTGTCTGTTGAAATCGTGCAACTATTATTTTTAGTGAGGGCTATGATTATGAGAATCTCAGTAAAGTGCATCTTAATTTTATTCCAAGCACCTTGAGAGTGTCTAAAATAAGCTTGCTGGTAATTGCCATTTTGTTTAATAAGTGATCTTCAATTTACCAGGAGTATAAATTTATCCTTTATGTCTAGTGGATACTGAACAAGATAGAAAATGTCATAGAGAACAGGATATCCGTCAGTGACAGCCCCCTGTACATTGACAGTCACGCCCCCACTTTCGAAGTGCAAAAGCTAACCCATCTGGTCTAAATATGAAATTTGATTTTTCCAACAGATACGAGACCAATTCCAGATTAACACAATTTCCACACTGATACTGTGACAAATCAGCCTTTCATGTTCTTGGCGGCCATCATATTAAAACAATTTGTAGAAATGTTGCACACTTACTTCCGTCTGCTTCTCACCTGCTAACAGATCAGACCACATGTTGTTAAAAGATGCTAAAAGACTGCCAGAAACTCACTGCAATAGCCTATAATAGCTTGTTGTTAACGTGCTGCTCACCAGTCTTCTCAGAGCAATTTGATCTAGACAAGAAGTGGGCTCTCACTAGGGCCAGCTTGAATAAAAGATGGGTAACTTAGCCTATGAGCAGGCTCTTGTGTTTGGGCTGGGGACGCGAGTGACAAAGCCGCATGAAGGCTCTTGGTCACATGCCAATGCAGAAAAACACTAGACACCTATTTAGCCTGCTCAGATACTAGAAACAGATACTAGAGCCTGCTTGCAGGCTATGAGTAACTCTATCCACCCAAAAAATCAGTAACCCTGACTGGATAGTGATGTACCCAATGGATAGCTTTATGCAGCTTTTGAACAACCGGGCCAGATATATAGCTAAGGGTTGTTCAGAACTAGTCAATAATTTTTTAGCAATTACAGTCTGGGACTGAAGTAAAGCCAAGAAAATAAATAACAACAAAATAATTTTTGCTCATATTTATTTATTAGACATTGCTGAAGTGAATTATTTCTATCATCATTCATAATATCTGGATTCCAGACTCTGGTTTTTGGTTCCGGATTCTGGATTCCAGATTCTGGATTCCGGATTTCAGTTTCCAAATTCAGTGTTTTAGGGTTGCCCCAGATGATGTATGTGCATATGTTAATCTTGAATAATCTGAAATTTCAGAGAGTTTAAAAATATCATATCATATCTGTGATGGTTCTGAGGTGGAGGGCTGTTACATGTACATGTAAATGTCTCATGCAGGATTTTTCACTCGTTATGATTCAGGAGCAAATAGTTTCTGTATCTGTTGATGTCCAACAATCTACACCAATATTTTAACCTAATAATGTACAGTGTATATTAATTAACCAAATTATGCTGTTTTTAGTTGACCAGTGCTACTACATAGTAATGTGATGTTGAAGTGCACAAATTTACAAACACACCCAGTGCCAACTTGTCAAATATATGAACTGGCCAGACATTGTAGATTACAAAATTCTCTGAAAGGTAAGATGTTTCTTAAACATTATTTTGTAATTAATGATTTCTCAGACATTGTTTTCTTCAAGAAAAGATTCATACCCCACATGGAGGTTTTTTCTCTATTAGAGCTCTTGATTCCTGATACTTTAATTTGGAATTTCTAAAGACTGGCCATGAATGGGTGTTGGGTGTGAATATCTTCTGAAACTGCACATTCATTCATTGAGTAAGCAAGAACATCAGTATTTATCCTGACAAACTCTGATTTTCTTCTGGAAGCTTAACTCATGTACAGTTGTACAGTTATATGTACAACGAAACAGCCTGGATGACCCTGTGATTGGGACTGTGCACATTGTTGTAACCCTCAATGTTCCAGTTTCTTGTTTGAAGCACATTGCATTTGTTCTTGAAAGCAAGTGGCGAAGTTCATAACAGTTATGTAAGTTTGCTTTGTATTTCAGGGCAGAGCCTGCCACAGTGAAAGCTGGAGTACCAACCCCTAGCATTTGATTCACTACTAACACTCAGTAAACAACTAACAATGAAGTACACTGTATATCAAAGAAAGGAATCACATGCCTGTTCCTGTCCGTCAATATATGAACAGTTTACAGATGGGGAGCCTGTATTAAAACATCAAAGATTTTTCAAGCAACCATGGCCTGGTGAGATATTTCTGAGGAAATATAAATTTAAGGTCCTTATGATTGCTTATAGGCATTGATTTTTATTGTAAACAATATCTTACTGAGTGGATTTTTCTTGTGTACTAATTGTTGTAGAACACAGAGATCACTGTTATGACAGAGATATTAATTTGTGAAAAGTTCTATAAACAAATGCATCTGGGAACAAATTAATTTATTATGGATGCAGCTTCTGAGAGATCCCCAATATTAATGGAACATACACTGTTCATACATGTAAAAGAGTTCAGTAATTCATTACTTATGATTGTAATGCTATGTTTGGTTTCTCTGTATTTACAGACAACTTGATGGGATTATAAATTCTGCACCAAGTTCATTGAATAAACTGACTTGGAGGTTCAGTTCTGCAACCCATCCTGTTTGTAGTAATATCATAGCTGCAACATTGCGACAGATACACTGCATTACATTATTAAGAAACACATATTAACTAATTATTTTTAAGTGCCTTTTAAATTAATCAGTTTTTCTTAGAGATAATTTACTCATGGTTTATTTACATAATTGGCTTTTTGGCTTTAAAATGATATTTATTGAGCTTTTAAATCAATTTTGTGATAATCTGCATTGGACATGGCATAAATTGATATTTTGCCAACACGAAATGGAGAACTGGGTCTTAAGCAGAGTTGCAGGATTAGCATTTTTGTAGAAAGAAAGGGTTGAGAAATTTGTGACATTCTACAGACAGCCTTGCCATTCACAATGTCCGATAAGGTTAATTTGTTCCATTCTGTTGTAGAAATAGTGTTCTCTAATTTATAAATTATTTCAATCTGTTGTTTAAATGATTGCCTTATAACCCCATGTCTGGCTTTGGTGCATGTAGGATATTGATGTATTTTTCATCCATTTTGCTGTAAATTATCTTAATTGATGCATCAATCAAAACATATCTTGGATATGCTGGGCTCTTCTGACAAATGTACCTCTGCCTGATAACCTTGGAGTGCATTTGGTTGTGTAGTGCAGACAAAATACATGTATATAATATAACTTCCTCTTAGCTTACTGATAATTCTTGGTATAATTTAATCATAGCAAAATTAATTAATGGAACCCAATAACAGCTCTTGCAGTCCACAATGCCAGTCGAGAAAAAGAACAAATCACATTGAAATTGAATAATAAAATTATTATTAGAAGCCTATGCAAGTATTCATGATCAGCAAAAAAATATATATATCGTAATTACCATTCATGTGAGGGTGATTTTGCTTATTGCAAACCCTTCCAGCAGGAGGAGACTCCATACAATAGTGAAGATGGCTAAATGTATCTTTGGGGACAAGTTAGAAAACAAAACTTTCCAACTTTTCACATATGTATGCTGTTTTGGTATTTTTGTGAGATTTCATTTGGTAGAGATTCAGGGACTGAGTATGTTGTAACCACTGCATTTCAATCAGTCTCCACAACAAAAAAATGTTTAAACTTCTTTTGTGTGGGAGTCCCCACGTTAGCTTAGAAAGAATATAATGATTAATAACAATGCCTTGTCTTTCTGAATAAGGTAGGAAAGAACAAGAAATGCCACCAAAAAGCACAGAAGACAGTTCTGTTATGTGATCAAGATTTTTGGTTTGCTTCCAAGAAATCCTTGAGATCATGGCTCTATATTTCATAATCACACCATCTTACACCTCGATCTGCTGATGTAATACTAGTTCCGGCTGAAACTATTAAATCATTCGCAATTTACCTCATACAAGTTGGATTATGTTCATTAGTAACAACATTCCGAAAAATAACTGAGGAGCTCCGCTTTTAGGCTGGCCTAAATCTATATATTAGAGATTTGTATGGAGACGCCATTCTGGTGCCCATCCGTATGGGCACCAACATGGCGGCCGGAAACTAACAGAAACATCTGTCACTGAGTTTCGCTACAAAAGCGTGAATTTATCCCTCGAGGAACTCTAAAACATTAAAATAATACTTTTTCTAAGACATGAACCGTTTAGATAGCCAAGTTCTCTGAAATAAGTCACTCTTTTAACCATCATGACAGCTCTCTTGGCCGTCATGTAAATACCGTGTCACGCAAAAGCTTAGAAATTCAAGCGTAGTTTATCACAAAACCAGGAACCCATTCGGAGCGAAAATTTGTATGAATATTAGTTTTCAGCTGCTCTCATACATCATTTAAGTAAAATCTCAGGAAGATCAATAGATTTTAGTGACGTCATGTGAAAACCAGCTATTATATAAGAATCATCTTCTATCGCATAAGCTGCTTGTCAAACTGATATACCGAATTTTACAGCATTCAGGGATGAAACTGAAAAACCTTGACATCTCAAAATTCACAGTTTTACCTTGCATAGCATTGATCAAGGGTCGTCAAGTAATAGCACAGTGAAACGTAAGCTTCAGTGTAGAATCGTACGAAGCTTCCTTCGCAGCTGTCGTTTGGGGACGTCACGCAACGGTTGTTACCTTAACAACCGCATTCATTTCGTTTTGTTTCGACCGTAACAGTTGCTGTTTGCTCTAAACGCTACAAAATCGCTTCAATTCGTGAACTTAAGTGGATGCCTGTTGGTACGTATAATAATGTTTATCAACAACATTCTCCGATCAGACGTACTTTATTTGATGTCTCTAGATCTGGCGTTCGTCAAATCAAAAGGCGACTAACGCCTGGGACACAATAAGACACATATTTTGATTGCTGTATTCCGTGAATTTTGGCTACCACTTACTCAGGAATAGGTGACAAGGCCGTGATTAACTAAAAGAAGCGAAGGAATGCCGTTTAAGTTTCAGGAAAGGGAACATTGCGCGATGACCTCAACCGATTGTGCTATGCAAATTTTGTGGAAAACACAAGCATCGTTGGGTAAATTAAACCCCATAAGAATTTTTCCCGAGCATTATGTTCAACGCCCAGTCTGTTCTTTTATAAAATATTAGATTTATAATACTGTTACAGTATTAAAAAGTGGTCTTGCAAAGCCACATTGCGTGGTCATTATATAATCTGACTCGTTACCATATATTACATGATCGCCTGATCATTTCTCGCGTGATTTAGCAAAGTAGCTCACTTCGTTCTTAAATAACTGTACTTACCTTAATTTCTCGCCGACAGTAGGTCTGAACTTTACATAAAAGATAGAATTATTTGGACGACCGCGAATTCACTGCACGTACGAATAAAGGAAGCAAGTCAGACAAAATCGCACACCAAGAATGTCCTAGAAAGTTATGCGACATGCTTGAATGGAGCTTTTGGTGCGCCCAATTTACGCATGCTCAAAAGGCACTGGATATAACCCCTTAAAAAATAAAATTAGAAATCACTTTTATTGGGGGACTGGGCATTAGTGACAAAAAAAAGGCGTGTCAAAGTAAATGAGATGTTTAAAAATACTGCGGGTACAGATCTTTAGTTACTATCCTTTTGAGCTATCTAGGTCTATTCAAGTTAAATGCTGCAAGATCTTATAAACTGGTGCCATTTTTCAGGAAAAGAAGAGTGGTGTGATCGAGCAAAATCGTTTATGTTGGGCTTTCTCGTTGTGACCATACAAGCTAGTCAAAACTACATAAAACAGAAATGCCACAAACAGCTTACTTGTTAGGGTTTCAAGCAAAGTTTTCCGGCTAATTTATTCTTAACTACAACTAGGAAACATTACTTTGCAAAGAAATACTCGACTAAAGGTTCTCCAATAACTACACGGGTAGCATGCACTTCACTTGTACAAAATCGTCCAAAATGTGCCTTACGTGTTGGATTATTTTAATTATTAACAACAACTGCAAAACTGTACTCAGTTCTTAGGCCTAGTCGTTAAAAAAAATGGCAGGTCAAGGTGTATTGAACATAAAAATTAAACTACGATTTGCTAGCCTGGGAGCAGGCTCACATTAGGGAGCACACGTGCGAGCGGAAAAAAGCGAATTTAAAAGTGAAGCGCTCCGACGGGGAGGAGTCTGGTGAGGAGGCACGAAGAAAGTGACTTTCTCGCGGCTTCGCCGCTCACGTGCGCACCCGCGCCACTCGCCCTCAATACCCAAACGTGAGTCTGCTCGCAGGCTAGGATTTGCCGGCAAGTTTGTGGCGCTGTGACATTGGCAAAACACGTCGGATTTAAACCATTTTTGAACAGAGCTTTCAGGTCCCGAGTGATGTTCGCTCTTTATTAGGTATCGGACAAATTCGTTCTCAGTTCGGAAAATATCAGATCTTTTTGTACTCAAGAAACGTGTACACGAAAGGTGTAACAACCCTACAGCTTAAGAAGTTGATCGCCATGAGACGCCAAAAAAGACATGGCAGCCAATAGGTACTTTCTTGCAAAGATTTAAGAGGTGAGTTATCTGATATCTTTGTTTCTCATTTTTTTATTGTTGATAGTGGTAGGGCTCTATCTTTCAAGGTTGAGTACAGTTTTACAATATAAGAAAGCGGCTTATTGTACACCTAGGTTTTCGGACTGCAGACTGCAGACCGCGGACAGGGGATAAAATGCAGACTGACGGTAAAATGTAGGCTGTAGACCAGGAGTAAAATGAAGACTGCAACGATATGTTTTTAAGAAGTTTGTAGTTTGCAGTCTGCATTTTATCTCTGGTCTGCAGTCTGCATTTTACCCTCAGTCCATACTCCGATCCACTTAAGTGTTGGGTGTTAAAGTTCAAAATATTGGGTGTGACAGGTCACAGGTTACAATCTAGTTGTAATTTATAACAACTCATGTGGCTCTTATGTAAGTTTCGGTAATTTAAAATAATATTGAATAATAACAATAATGATCATGATAATGATAATGATAATAATAATAACAATAATAATCATCATTATTATTATTGTTATTTATTTGTTTATTTATTTACTCGCGTGTTTATTCTGTTTGCAAAACGCTAATATGGTTACAATTTATTGGTTCTTTTACAAGAGACATGCAGTATATGGCTTCACGAACTAATATCTTGTTCCTAGTGCTCCTCGGCCCCTCTAAAGTGGGCAGAATCCGCTGAGCAACATGAGTGCAGGCGCAGGGCTACTTGAAGGGTGAAAATCTTTGTTCCCGCACAGCAGATTTGTATCACGAACATTCGAAGGGAATGCTTGCCAGATAAAAGCGATTGACTAGCGTCGACCATCGCTTGAAAAAGTCAATCCACGAAAAACAAAAAAAAATGTGGGGGGAACCGCCTAGTTGGTTTTCCTACTTAATTTTCATTATCACACCATCATAAAATCACTGCTGATCAGCAATTCAATAGAAAAAGTTCATGCAAGTTGGCATGCACGGCATGTGAAATGTGTCCAATGCATGAAAACCCCGCCTGTTTTCGTATAGATCGATTTATTTAGTGCATTTCAGTACAGAGTAAATGATACACTGCATAAATTGTAGCATCTTCAGAACATAAAGGAAAAAGAGTCTACTCCCATATACTTAAGCTGGAGAAATATTTTAATTACAGAGTAACATTTCAGTAGAACAGTTCACGGGTTTCTTCCTGTGTTCTTCAAACGATACTTATAAAACCTGCGAAAGGTCAGGTCTGTAAAAAAAAGCTTCATCTACCTCGTGTTTGCCTTTTAGACTCGAATTCGTTGCCTCCCGCGGTATTTGCAGTTCTATTTTTTTTTTTTTTTAAAGTCTATTTCCTGTCGTTCGGTCAGAGATCACAGCGAGATGTAAACGAGCAAAATTCCTAGTTGAACTTACGTTGGGTTGAGGGGAGGACATTCAGTTGACGTTCAGCGGGAAACACACTCAATATTCTTTTAATTAAACCGCTTGAGCAAGATTTTCGTTGAAATCCGACGAATTCCGGCCCAAAAGAGTGCCGAAACAACGTCTGTTTTCATGACAACCACCAACGTGAATTGACACGTTGCGGAAAACGTAAAATATAGAAGCAAAATGCGAGGCATAAGGAAGAAATAATCTGTTTCTTTTTTTCGTGAAACTAGAATGATTAAGTTTGCCAAAAATGCCCTTTCCCGAAAAAAAGGAAAGAAGCAAAAACAAAACAAACAATTTTATATAGATATATATATATATATATCTATTTTGTTTTTTGTTTTTTTTTTGGCTATCGAGCTCCTTAATGAAGCAGTATACTAAGTTCCATTGTGAAACAGCATTGAAACAGAACAACATTTTGTAATTCAACTTTTCCCCTTTATTTACCCTTAGCAATTTGAACTGGCGCATGAAAAGTACAATCGTCCCTTTACGTTACAGGTCGGGTGAATATATAAATCAAATCGAAAGAAATAAACTATTAAAACCTATTTCAACAGTGTTTACATAATGGCTCCCTCCTGGGTTTCAACGTCAATATCAATGTTCTTAAAGTCACAAAAGGCTTTCCTTCTAGCTCTTGAACCTCTTAGGCAGATTAGTGCGGATCTTAGTAAAGCGAAGGATGTCCTTGCTCTTATCCAGGAGATTGTTTTAGCATAATGTTCTCCTTTCTTGATGGAGATCAGCTGCGCCAGTCTGGAATGGTATTGCAAGCACTCGTTTCCCATGCCGCCTGTTGACGTGAAAATAAGGGGTGTAAAAGTTCCTTGTTCGATATCCAAAACCCTCCTCGCGTAAAGGCGCTTCTTCTCGTTCTCATGATTGCGGTATATCTGTTGGAGCTCTAGGTCCCTATACGAATCAGCATTAGGGTGACAAACCCTCACGTCAAAGAATGCTGATCGTTGGTTCTCCCAGAACCCGCGCGCATGAATATCTAATCTCGCATCTGGAGCTCGATTAGAACCTCTTCCCAGCTGTTCACCCGAGATGTCTTGCAGGACAGGCTCAATCTCAACATCGGTACAAACCATATTCAGGAGTTCGGCTTCTAAGTCCCTCAGCTCATTGTGACGTTGGGTAACGAACCCACCTCTCTTGCATATCATTGCGTGGTCCACTGTAAAAGCATCACCGCATACACAGGTGGAGGGGATATCATCAACCGGCCAATCGTAGCGCAGTTTGATTGCATCGCGGAACTCTCTCATTTAGGTTGAAACCCATTTCACGGAGGGGGAGTACCGTCAACCAAACAGATGACCCTTTTTCCGCAGCAAGGTCAAGTGCCCGTTGGTCTTTCTGTGGGGCTACCCCTCTGATATGCTCTGCCCTGTCTTGGAGCGCCGTTGCTCTCTCACTCCTCCTTGCCTGTTGTAGTGTCTTGACCAAAGAATCATCCGACATCTGATGGGATTGAGCCACGATCTGTTGGACCAGCGGGATGGTAACTTTGACGGAGGAGGATTGCTCAAGATTTGCGTCAAGACACGGGTTTGTCATGCCAAGCCCCCCTAGACGGACTGGCAGTGCTAGAATGTCCCTGTCCAGCCGAGTGCACCTATGCTCCGTAATTGCAGGGATGAGCACCTTAGATATGGCATTCTCCAAAGGCTCCAATAATTCTTGAATATCAGGCAAAGTTCTCAAAAAATAGGTCCATCGGTGCTTGAGGCCCAAGGTGTAAGCAGCATAACACGCTGGAGGCTATGAAAGAGCAAACTCTGCCAGCTTGGTAATCTCGCTGACCCAGTTGGTCACCTTCTCGCTAACGTATTCCTCTAGATATTCCCGCGAACCTATCAGCGCACCCAGATGTTTTTGTCCCTCTACCGTCACATTGACAGCCGTGTCCTTGAACACTTCTTTCACGCTTGCCTCTTTATCTGGCTTTGAGATAATCCAACATTTCTTGGGGTTGGGAAAATAGCCAAAGACTGGGCCAAGGCTGTTGAGGACATCCCACCATTTCTTGATTTCCAGTACAGAGCCAGCTCCAAAGGCATCGTCAGCAAACCAGCACTGTTTAGTACTGGACGCCGCCTGCAGGCTTGTGATCAGCGGCTGCACACTTAAGGCGTAGAGGGCCATAGCAAGTGGGTCACCCTGTGTTGTTCCTTCAGCTGACATGATCTCTTTGCCGCCGGTAATAAACAAGCGTGCCGACTTCCTGTAAGTATTGATGGCATATGCTGCAATTACAGGGCAGAGAACCCGGATATTATGCAGTGAAGTTGCTCTGTTAAGTGCATTGAATGCATTAGAAGCATCGATGAGCAGTACCGCGTCCGTGTCATCTGCTTCAAATATGGCATGCATAGCATGTATAGCAGCCTCGCTGCCGGACGTTTGACCTGCGCATAGCTGGAGTGAACCACTCGCCTCAACCACGTCTCCCTTAGAAACGTTCATTACACACTTTCCAATAATCCTTCGTATCACCTCGCGGACCCTATAGGCCTCACTGCACCTTCACCTTTATCCAGGGGAATCAATCGGCTTGCCACCAGTGGCTCTATGGTTGCAGGGTCGATATAAGTTGTACATAGAGTCCTTGTCATTGTGGCTATCGCCTCGCATAATTTTGTAGACGACTGTTTAAAGGATTTGCAAGCCATCATTCTTCTAAAACCATTAGCGTCAACCCCGCATGGTCCCCCTGATCCCTTTGTTCTTAACGCGGCCTCCCTTATCATCTCACCATTTATCTCTGAGTACACCGATTCAGGGATATCATCATTAATCGGCCCGGAGAGAAGTGAGCCCAACGTTGTTGGTTGCGGGTTTGGATGTTTCTCTTTCAACTGGGCCATGACGTCATCCGTTAGCTCCAGCACGCACCCTGTTGATGTTTCGCTAAGGAAACGCAGCGCTGAATTGATTTGTCCTTCGAGCACAAGCTTAGCAAATATCTTGGATTTTTCCGGTTGATCAAGTCTTAAGCTTTCCAATACGCCCCTGAAGCATTCTACCTTCGCGTAGCAACTTGCTGATTTCCCCTTCCTTCCAGAGCGCAAGGCGCTTAGATAGGAAATCCTGATGGTCTTTTGTCTTAGATTTCGGGCTTGGCTTTTGAAGTGCAACAGCCAAAAGGACAAAGGCTGCTTTCAAGGATATGTGCTGTTGATCAGAGTTGCTATTCCAGTCATTAATGTGCGATGTAACCTGATCAATAAATTCCTTTCCGGTTTTACCATATGGCACCAGAAAAATATTCTTTCTCCATGTAACAATCTCATTGTAAGCATCTGTTATGATGGAGGTTGGTATAACAATGAGACTGCCATCACTCCGTATGCCCCAAGTGATCATTGATGGCTTATCAACAACATTGTGCTCTGGCAGACACCTCAGTACACTCACATTGTCTAGATCGTTCTGCTCTATCTGCTTCATTAACTCTGCGCCTCCTGGGATTTCCGTACTGGTACTGGTCATATTCAAATCGCTCGCTATTTCTTGTGAATTAGCATATCGTGATTCATCACTTCCAGCATCTTGAAAATCCAAAGTAAATAAATCTGCGCTGTCTGAATGATCAATATTGGAAGCAGACTGAGTTCCGACGCCAAACATAGATTCATCAATTCCTGACATCGCCCTCGAGTCACCCGAGGTGTTGTCCACTGGCCTTTCTTGAATTTTTTCAAGTCTTGATGCTTGGTCCCGCAAATTTTGAGGTTTTAGTCTAAGGTCTCCATATCCTTTAGCGTCCCATAGGTTTTTCATAATCTCTATGTATCCCTTTTTCCTTCCATTCCCATTAACTGGGGCTTCGCTGGATGTTATTAGCTCCTGTGCCTTTCTTTTGCATTCAAGCAGGTCCTCGTTCATTTGGTCCGTCCACTTCACCTTCGATTTTCTGGACGTCTTGTGATGGCTGTATGCTTCGCGGTATTTTCGTCTAGGCTAAGTCTTATGCCGTGTATTCTGGACCAAAACCCCCAATAAAATCTAATAAATTCTCCGGTAGGTACATATTGAGGGTTAAACGTTTAAAAAGGATAAAAAGAATAAACTGATGTTAAGAAGTAGCGGAGCAAGCCGTGGCACGTCCGTCCGTCCGCTCCGTCTATAATCATAATCATAATCATAATCATAATCATAATCATAATCATAATCATAATCATAATCATAATCATAATCATAATCATAATCATAATCATAATCATAAGCGTAAGCGTAAGCAAAAGCAAAAGCATAAGCATAAGCATAAGCATAAGCATAAGCATAAGCATAAGCATAAGCATAAGCATAAGCATAAGCATAAGCATAAGCATAAGCATAAGCATAAGCATAAGCATAAGCATAAGCATAATCATAATCATAATCATAGGAATCAACAGTAAAGCAGTGCAGTTGCCCAGATCTTTGTTCTAAATAAGCTAGTAAACTTCAGTCACTGTATTGAGATTACAGATTTGCCCCGAAGGCAAAAAGCTGACTAAAGTGAATTACATCTCCATACCTCTAGTCAAAACATTCCGCCATGCTGTGACTGAGAAGGACTTAATTTACTTGTCACTTGCTTTATTTACTGGAAAGTTCCTACTTCATTCATTCATTTGTGAGCTTTGAGCAGTACTCCTTGTTAAGTAAACTTGGAACAATTTCAGCTAATTTGCGCATTTGTTTGTTCCTTAACTCCTTAACAACCTCAAGCTGCGGCCAGGGCGATCCTTATTATGCCGGCCCCAGGCCCGTGCGGG
Organism: Orbicella faveolata; assembly: GCF_042242905.1. Classification (NCBI taxonomy): domain Eukaryota; kingdom Metazoa; phylum Cnidaria; class Anthozoa; order Scleractinia; family Merulinidae; genus Orbicella; species Orbicella faveolata. The sequence continues at coordinate 7,306,249 of NW_028301542.1, forward strand.
TGGACTTTGCAGAAGACGCTGTTCCAGCTTCTGGTCCTTTCGGGTTGCAGCAGGCACTTTGAACTCCTCTAAACGCACCCCTTCTTCAAATCCTGTGAGTCCTGATTTGTGGAAAGGGTGTGTGACTAGATGAGATGATAAGCAGTTTCGTATCAGGTTAGGATAAACTTTTGAGCCGCATATAGGAAAGGTATTTGTTTACAAACTTTGTTTTCGTTATTTAAATGTTCAAAACGTTAAACAAAAGAATTCTTTGTTTCATCAGCTAATAGTTCTCTGGTTGGTATATTAATGACAATAGGTGACGTCACTGATATCTCTGCTATAGGCGAAGGGGAAAGATATCGAGGCCTAACTCATTCGAGCATTCACTCGAGTATTCACGCGAGTGTCCGCGCAAGCATTCACGCGAATATTCACGCTAGTATTCACGGGAGTATTAAGAGCCAGTGCCCATAACTATGGACCAAACAACGGCACAAGTCGAAAAATCGATTTTGCTCATTTTTTTGCCCATAGATTGGCCCTAGCTAGTTAACAAACGGCCATAGTTAGTTTGTGCTAATGCAACCTTTTTTGGGAGAAATTTGCGAAAAACGATTTCTCCCCGATTGAGCTCAAAATCTACTTCCTGTTATGTTAAATTTTTTGAAAATTTGATTGCTTTGCGCGTCGCACAACAGCTACTTGAGAATCTTTCAATGATCTTTATATTCAGCTCAGGTCTTCATGGTATGACTGAGCGAAAAATAAAATAAATCGAGGTTTCGTTTGAGCCCGAACTGAGATCGAACAGAAACGCAAAATATTACAATGTGTTGCAAACAAATTATAGCACCAAAATATCGCCATATTTTTCTATGGGCTATAACTTTAAATGCCGTAAAAACACTTTCTACGGGTTAACTATACACCCACCTGTTTGAAAATCAAAAAACATCTCTGGGCAAATGGTTTTAAGTCGCCCGCCTTGGCCTGTGCTTCTCATAAATTTTTCCCTGAACCGCCGTGGGAATGTAAACAATTGCGTGACGCAGGCGGTCACCCTGAATACATAATTCGTTTCAAAGAAACCGCAGATGGCTATCTTAGAACATTTGGGTGAAAAAAGAAAAACATAATGGACCCCTTTTAGCTTAAATATTTTGAAAGGCATCGCTTTGAAAATTTCGTTAATTAAAAACGCCAATTAAAAGCAATTTACTTGGAGTTCGGGTGTTACTGCTATGTCGTTTTAAGCTGTCGTTCTTTCTTTGATCATTTTAATTACAAGAACGAGTTCTAGAGCGAAAATCGTTCTAAGTTCATTTGTTAAGCGTAATGACAAGTTGATATTGTTGGTTTGTAACCTTACGTGATCTAAAGGAACGCTACAGTGATTAAATTTGTATTTGTTGATTTCGACGGATCGATTTTCGGTTAAACCTTTTTATTTGTACCAGTACATGTAGTGCCTTTTCTCCTTCTAAAAAGTCGGAAAAAGCAAACTTAACAAATCCTAAAAGTTTAAATCATAAATAAGAGGCATTAACCGTGCCGGTGTCTCGGTGAGCTGTTAATTTGAACAATTACTGTGCTGGACGGATTGCTTTCCAGGTTACCCACGTACTGTACATATAGCTCATTGTGCGCGAATGTTTCTTTTCAAACAACTGAAATGCTCAATAATATTATCTTGACAGAGTTTTTTTTCCTTCAGTCTTAAAACTTAAGGTTAGAGTTGGGCTAAACCCTAAACTGTTTTGGCGGCCAACCTATTTTTGGCTAATTGCTTAATCAAATTATATATATATTTCATTGAAATTCGCTCTTCCGTGGCCGACTTCCGCGAACAAACGAGATGAATGTTCGCTGTTCATTTAAGACTACAGTCCTGGTCAAAAGTGTTGGGACAGTTCACGGCAGATGACTTCACAGGCGGCCTCTCTTAAGACCAAAACCACGCAAGCCCGCCTACCCCTTTGCCCCTTGTCAATGTTGATAAAAATCTTGAAGAAAAAAAAAACCATGTTTCAAGAATTGTTCGCCTCCTAGAACAGTATTCTCCAAATAAAGAGAAGATAAGATAGATATTCACGTCTTATTCCCATAATAACGATTTTTTAGCAATCACGCTCGGTTCCAACACAACTGTCTAACCACTTTCTATTGTCCCTTTTTCCTTTTTTCCCACGTCCGATCTAGTCTCCAGAATAGCTTCATTTTCTTGCAACTTTGCTAGGGGGAGGGGGTCAATTATACTTGCAATTATACTCGTGGGTTCTAGCGCGCAAAAAGGGGAGGTGTCCCAACAACTTATGGCATGGATTGTAGGTTTACACTAGAGGAAATTGTTCCGGATTCGTGATGAATTCGGAACGTTTTAGTGCCGGATTGATTTTGCCGTTTACACAAAAGTGGACGAATCTGAAATAAAAACTCCCCGGTTTGGTCGTGTCTCCGGAGATGTTGAAGCCGGAATTTAAAGTGTGAACTTTAAATCCGAAAACGTTTGAATCCAGAGAGTTTTGTCGTGTAAACGATTTTCTCTCGACCCGGATATTTTTTCGCCTGTAATCTTTTGAGTTTGCGGTGGAACGAAAATGGCGGATTACATGATCGAGTCGTAGTCGAGTCGTAGACACATTGATGGCTATTTGATGGCAGTCGCTTGCTGATTACTTCGCGCTGTTTCAGGTGTAGGTAATCACTTTTATAATGGGTAATGCCATATTCCTCAGAAACCCAATTTATCGACGCAAACAATATTGACGTCCTCCATACATTACTGCGCAGATGACGACGATGGCACGATCGAAAACCTCGATGGTTCTAGATATTAAGTAAAGACCAGAATAAATGCCTGGAGGGACCTGACATGATGGACAACAGTACCGTGGTCAGCGAGTTCAAAGAAAACTTCAGACTGTCTCAACCTACCCCTAGCCTTATTTTCGGAGGCATTTTGTTTCTCGTTGTCGAGGGAACAAACTGCTTGTTAACCATTCCATCATGAATGTTCCCGGAGTTATCGCCGTGTGCAAACGGTTAAGAATCCGAATATCCTTTCACTGTAAACCCCTACTAGTCCGAATTCTTTAAAATTGATGAATCCGAAAACTTTTACGAATCCGGAAAAACTCCTTTTGTGTAAACCTAGTCCTAGATCGACCACTGTAATGTTTATTAGTCTACCAGTGTTATGATCTGCAAATTTCAGTTAATTGATCAAACAACCAAAGTAGAAAAGATGGATTTTTTTCCCAGTATGATTGAAACTTAAACGCAATTTCTTCCTCGGCTAATTCAATTCAAGAAATTCCGAGTTTCCTAGCTGAGTTTGAACATATTGGGTAGGTACAAATTTTCTACGCAGCTAGAAGAGCTGAGACGCCGTCACGCAGTTAGTATAGTTTATAGAATTTATGCTATTTCTACTTGACTTTATTTGTCAGTAAATGATTCAATTGCCATAAACCATAGAGGATTGGTTAAGTGTATCTCTAAAACTGCCACTGTATTGTAAATTATCAGTGAAATTAATAAAGTAAACAAGTGTTAAAATCATTTCCCGGAGCACTGTAGTCACGTTCTTTATCGGGGATGTCGTGGGCGTTGCAATGCAAATGAAAAAATATATTTTTATACTAACTTGAACAAAAAAAAACATTTTCCATTATTTTATCCACACAGCGTTTCAAAAATTGCTTTCATCGGATTGTTGCAAACGAATATTTACTCGAGAGTGGCTATCCGCGTCACGCAATTGTTTACATTCCAACGGCGGATTTTGGGCAAAATCTATGAGAAACACAGGCCAAGGCGGTCGACTTAAAACCATTTGCCCAGAAATATTTTTTGATATCCTAACAGGTGGGTGTATATTTAACCCGTAGAAAGTGTTTTTATGGTATTAAAAGTTATAGCCCATAGAAAGATATGACAAATTTTTTATGCAATAATTCTATTGCAACACATTCTATTGCAACACATTTCAACGGGGTTGACAATGATTCTTTCTTTTTACACAGTAGCTGTTTTGAAAAGTTTGATTATCTTATCATTTTTACACATGATGTAGTATTTTATGGTCTAAGTTACTTCGATGCTCAAGTCAGCTATATAAGGCTCAGTAAAATCCTAGAGTTACCGTTCGAATACAGCGCCAAGTTCGATTCCCTTCTCATTTACTGCAACGCTTCTGACCTCAAACACGAAAGTTTGGAGGTTTCAAAATTTGAGCCGGTCTTGAATCCCATGATGTGTCTTCTCGACAAATAACAAAACGTCTGTAAGGCTCGAAGTACTAAGAATGAAGAAAGTTTAATATAAATTAACGCGACGCCTACGATAGATTTCTACAAAATATTTATCAAGCCTACAGTTTTCTCAGGTACATCTAGCCTAGTGGTCAGGTTTGGCGTAAACAATTTAACCGAGAAACGAACGGCAAAATTCAAATGCGCGCTTCGATATTCATAAAAGGTCAGTATTCAGTATTTTTAAGCTTTGCAGTCATAAAAAAATTCCCTTCCGTCCATGTCTTATACTGCAAACAGCCCGTATCAAGTGGAACATTCTGCTTTTAGAGATTCGCTCACTGTGCAGTGTATTATTTGTTTACATGGTGAGCACTTCAATCTGAAAATAAGCGAAAATATATACCTAAATAAAGCGTCGACATCTTCCAGATGTTATTGCCTCGTTTCAAAATGTATAGATCACGTTTTGCAACTTGACAGCGGCATCTGAAAATGTGGAAACTATTCTTTTTTTATTTCGGTTTTTATTTCCGCTTTTATAGCGGAGCTCCGGCGGCCCGAAGGGCCGCCAAGCGGAGCCCCATACTCATATAGGAAAGAAAAGGAAACCCATGAGTTGATTTTCTCATGGTTATCATGGCTAGCGGTATTGCTCGTGGGCGCGTACGCACGACGACGACGACGACGGCGGAGTTGCCCAACATGGCGGCCATACTCCAAATAATAGGTTGACAGAGACATGCACCCTTGGTTTACTGTGTACTTCCTTGATATTGGACATCCATGTTATGATCAATTTACACCTGTCAAAACAAGGTATCCGCTGACCAGTATCACGTGACCATATTGCGGGCTCAGGTTTACAGCTCCTCGAGGTCACGTGTTTTCTTGAAGTTGACCGCTGACTAAGTTCTGGTTGTCGATTGGATCGCGGGCTCATATTAGGTTAGCGTGTTGGAAACAGGGCAGGATTGCTCGGAAGCCGGTTTACGCTAACCCAGGATTAAAAGTTAATGGAATTATAACTTTTTCTTCTATACAAATGTTTTTTGCTGTTTTGTTTTGTGTATATGTTGATTATTAAAACTCAAAACAGAAGGCCAAACAATATACAGAAACCTCACTGCAAAGTTACAAAACTCAAATCAAAATTCTACCTTTTTCTGGGTTAGCCTAATCGGGCTTTGAACAACCCGGCCCAGGAGCTACGCTTTTAGGCTGGCCTAAATCTATATATTATAATTGATTATGGTGAATTTGTTTTTATATGGGGTCTCAGACTCTTTTACAAATCATTCCTTTGCATCTTTAATTAAGCAGCACTTAAATTATTGGTCATTGTTAGTTAATTGCCATAAGTTGTAATACGTTAAATGTGTTAATCCTAATAGCGTTTTAGTGGTATTTTGCAGAGGGGATGGATGAAATTTCGCTTTTCAACTGACTCCTTGTAAAGGCGGCAGCAAAATTTGACGACGCATGTTGCCATATGACGTAAGAATTACATCATGGTCTTAAACAGCCGCCATTTTGGCAGTCCTAAATGGAAGACACGCCTCTAGCTAGGAGATTAGGACGAGAAGAAGTTTGAAAAAATTGGGTGGGGGTGTGCGACCTAAATCCCAAAACTGTTACCCTATTTAAGACCAAATTCTGAGATTTTCCCTACCCTATTTGAAGCCAAAACGGCAAAAATCGGTACCCTATTTCTGACAAAAATAGCGAAAAGACCAAACCCCTTTGGGGCCGCATATATAGTCCATATGAGGAAGTACCGCCCCACCCCGGATAAAATGGCTTTCGAGGGAGTGTCATTTACAGCTTCCTTCGGAAAGAACCTTACTAAGTACAGAGGTGACAGCTGTTCCGCACAAAAGGGCGCATTTTCGTAAATTTAATATATGATTTATAGATAGACATTGATTAATTTTAATTAACAAATTACCTAAATATAACGCTTATATTTCTATGTAATGGATGATTGATTTGACTACCTGAGTGTTGACGGAATGATCGATTAATTAATTGATTGATTTCATTGATTGATGATTGACTCACTTATTTGCTGTTTATCCATTTATGACTAATTAATTTTATTTAGTTACTCATTGTTTGTACATAACATTTAGTTATTTGTTATTTTAACTCTTTTATTTTTCAGTTCTTTCGTTTTTTTTTTTCGTTCATTCATTATCGCGCTGATTACCTCTTAGCGCAATTATTTATATAAACGGACTTACTGAACAATTCTATGATTTACTGACTTCCACAACAGAGTGAGCTTATTTCAAGTGCAATCAAGTTCACATGCACATGCAGTACATTGTATGAATGGCGCCTACATTTGAATAAGAATACTTTGTACATCCTTAGCCTCGAACTTATGTTTCCAGACAAATGATTTTTCACATGAATGTGAGGCTTAGGATGTATTGTTATTCAAATATCGACGCCATTTATACAAAGTGTATGTCTATTATTTGTTGTCTTAGCTTAAACACAAAGGAGAAAAAAATGCGTACAACTTTTTGGACATTTAGTTTCGCTGGGTTTGTTTACAGTCTTGTTTAATATTGACGAGCACGCAGAGTAAGGCGATGGCCAGTAACAGCGTGATGCTAAGAATAAGGCTTTTTTGGGAAAAAAAGGAGAAAAGAAACAAAAAAGGAAGAACAAAAGGGGCGTGGTCGAGGGAAATACTGGGACTAAATCTAACCTGTTTAACAGGTCTGCACTGAATATAAATATCATGGAATATTTGTACTGTTTTTAGAACTCGTTGGAATATTGATTACTCTCGAAACTCAAAAGGAGTCGATCTACCCAGTCGTTTGGCTGACTTGTTTAACTTGCTATTGATTTAATTGCTGGATATTAATAATATTACAAATAATCAAATCTTCCTGTCAGCAGTTCGTCTAAAATCTTCTTGACCTGTAAAGAGACAAAAATAAGACAGACATTTAGGTTCGGTTATAACAAATAGCACAATAATAGGTCAATCCCGAGTTGCCTTTCGCCTCTGTATGTGTCAGAACGAGTTTTCGCACGAAACCATTCGTATGTAATGTCTTCAGCCTACAGGCTCATTTTCATGCAAACTCATTTTCATATGAAAGGTTTTGCTCGCAGACTCGTTTTGAAACAAAGGCATAAGATAAGCTCGGAAATGGCTTATTACAAGTGTCCTCAGTTTTATCGACGAATGCAGTGCGTTAATGACCGTCCGCCCCTCTAGCTCTTGGAGGTGATTTATCAATAAACCGAGGTGCCTGCATTTAATAGGCAAACCGTAGAGTCAGTAAGTTTTGGTGGAAATAGAAAGTACTTTTTCCCTGTATGGAGATTGGAACTTTCTTCCTGCGCGGAAAATCTCCTTGTCTCTTTAGTGTTCTCTTTGCTCTCGAAAATCTGCTCTCTTTAAAAATATAAAACAAACAGCGGTGATAAACACTTTAAAAACATGAACTTGACGTTTAGTATGCTAGTCAACATACATTTTCAAAAGTATAACCGTTAAAATTTTTTGGAAAGTTATTTATACTGTATCAATGGGGGTCTGGAACCTAGACAGAAAAACATCTGCAGTATAAATTTAAGACGTTTCAAACGGAAACTGTCTGTAAAGTGAACAACGGAGAAGCTCTCCTGGTAAAGTAAAAGCTTTTCACTGCTGACATCGGCATTCAATGCTGGCTGCAACTCCTGCAGATGTTTTTCTGTTTACGATGGCCGAAGACCAAGATTTTATATGATTCTATTCTCTTTGTTTCTGTTTTGTTCTCTAAAATCTCTTTAATTTTCGAGGCAAGCGATTAAAAACTGTGAAACTGCATAACGGCCAAGGCAATTTCTGCATGGTTCTTCAGATAGTTTCCTTGATTAACCGCTCTTATAACAGCGACACAAGTAAAGAGTCCTTTTTGGGTTTGTAACAATACAGTACACAGCTGAGCGAGCACCTTTACACTTTTACCCCGATTTTAGGTTTTCAGGTTGCCCCCTCTCTGGAAATTATGCCATACAACCACTTCTGGTCACTTCCACTGATCGGACGGACAATTTTGTTATCACCAGCGTTATATATAGCTACGAATCAAGACTATCTACCCCTGAGTCGAACACACGGCCGTTATATGTATTGTGAAGTCTACCAGCGCACTACACGATACTTAAAAGTAGGAAATTCGGCGCACTTCTAGAAAATTGCCGAAAGAAAACACGCTTGCTGATTGGTTAAAAATTGGTGTTTCTAAAACTTGATATAAACACAGAACTAGCACAAGCTGTTGACGTAATGATGGCGGAGCAAAGAGAATTTACATTTTGGTGTTCAAAGTAAACAGGCTGTTTTCTTTAGAAACAAAATCGATGTTCTCTGTGTTTCTTTCGAGTCATAGAAACACTCGTAGAGGTCTGGAAGAACTCGAAAAAGCTGTGAAAACACTCACCTGTTAGCTCATATTCCCAAAGCATTTCTAGTTCTCCCAAACTCCCACTTGTGTTTCTGTAGCTCGATAGAAACACAGTGCACGTTTTCTCTTTCTTAATTAAACAGCACACCCAAACAATCGCAGTCTTCTTATCGGGCTACACTGGTACCCAGTCTTCCCAAAGTTTGGTCAAGATAAAAGGCGTACAGCGTAACCGCATTACATCTACCAGTGGGCCTGGCTGAACTATCCTTCCCCTTCGTAAGAATTACAGAGCTTTCTTTTAGCCAGAAACTATTTGTTGACTAACTTTTTCGAGATTTAGAGTAGCACGAAAAAGTAACGTCTCCGTCTCTCTCAAAAGGGCCAGGTATTGCGCAGCGGAACGCTCGATGTCTGCTTCTTCGTCCTCCTGACTTTCTTCATTTATTGCCTCCGTTTCAACTTTCTCTCCCTCCTCGCTTATAACAACTTTAACTTGATCTTTTTCCTCTTCGTCATTGTGCTCGTTAGGTTGTTTTCCATCGCTACCCGTTAGTAAATCTTTCTTCACGGTTTGCTCGGATTCAACTAGAGGGTTGTTCTCGTACTCTTGTGGTTTTTCACTTTCAAGGCCTTTCTCCGTCAGGGCTTCAGCACTTTTATTGTCTGACTCTTCTGGATCTTTAACGACATCATTCATAGTCGTCGTGTTTTTTGGTTCAAACCAGAAATTTACTGATATAGTGTTGCTAAAAAGGGAATATAAATCGCCAAAAATCAGTACTCTAGTTGAATGAAATCCGCCCAGCGTGTGACTTTGTAAATGAATTAAGGCTACTAATCATGAGCTTTACTTCTATTAACTGAGCTGCTCTAAGTTTCAACCTTGTAGATACATCCCTAATATCTGACCATTGCTATGAGTATTATGTTGTAAGTACTGTATGTACTGGTGTTTCTGTATTACCTGTAGAACTTTGTGAATCACTGAAACTCTGGCGGGCGTCCATACACGTAAAACTAATGGAAATGGAAGCTTTACTTCTGTTTTTTTTTTTTTTTTTTCTTCTACGTTTCAACCCACTAGCTACAACCCTACTTTCTGACCATTGAAATTAACATTATGTTGTAAGTACTGTATGTACTGGTGCTTCAGTTGTACCGGGGAATTCTAGCTTTAAAACTTTAAGGATTAAACTCTGGCGGCGTGTATCCATCCAAGTAAAGCTAATGAGCAGAGCTCTTATGCGGTACTGTCTGTTATCCGGCATGGTGGTTAACTTCTAAGACCGGTTTGTGATCCTTCAGTGAGAAGACGCCATTGAGAAACTGATGCCGCGGTACTGTTCATTATGCTATTCTAAGTTCAACCTTTGCAGATAAAACCCTAAAGCGAGACTGAATGTTAATAGCCTTAACTGTCAAGTGCTGCAGCTGTGAGTCTCAATTTTCGAGCCTTTAGCCACTTCACGAGTAGAAGGATTATGATTACCTGTGCATTTCACTTTCAATGTAATGCCACCAGTAATGTGGAATATAAAGCACTTCTCCAGGCTCCATAGCCACCTCCATTCCTCCTATCTCGCTAAACCTGGGAAACCTGTCTAGATCCGGGTTTTTGAAGTCCACCTTTAACAAGAAAGAAACAAGCAGAATGGCGTAGAAGTTACGAGATGCTTAAAGTAAACCTCTTAAGAGTGCCTGCCTGTAAAAATCAGACAAATTCTTAATTTCGCGGCAAGGGTCGAAAATTCGATTTCGCTCATATTCTTATGCTAGACAGGCTAGGGCATTACAAAAACTACTGGATAGTTTTTTTTGGCAAAATATTCTTTTATTTCAAAGAAATCTGCAAATTGCCAAATTCCGTTAAAATTGTCATTTGACGCACCATTTTATTAACAAGTTTGAGAGCCTCGCATGCAAAACCACATCATTTTTCCGTCTTTAAAACACTCAAATATTTTTGTGCAATGTTTAAATGTGCACTGGGTTGGTTTTAGGGAATGTTGCGTTGTCTTTTTGGGTGCAAAATCATTAAATTTCGAAGACATGTATTTCATTCACTTAAAGGTACTTCGTGCCGACACCATGTGCGAAACCTTCAAATGGATTAAGCTTCTGGTGGTTGAATTGCAGAAGGATGATCTACAGATTCCTGTAAAAATGTCTTTGGGCAGATGATTGTGAGCGACGCGAGAGCTTTTCAAAGTACGTCAAAAATGCAAATATTTGACCATTCGTCGTCAAGTTTCAATTTACGGGTTAGACCCGTATATTTTAGCATGCGCCATATGACTTGACCTATAATAGTTTGAAATAGACACAGAGCTGATAATTTCGAAATTTTCTAACCTTATTTGTTGCGAGAGGCAGGTCCAAAGCCGATTTGACGAGTTTCTAGTCGATCTCTCACCATTCGTCGCACATGTGTAACCTTGTGTTTACACAAGGTTAACGTCCGATGTACATCGCCAACTGTCAACCTATTATTGGTCGAATACCATGAATCTGTGACCATCTTTCTGCGCATCTGAACATCACTGCATCTAAGTCAAAAACGGCTGAGTCATTTGTAGATAGCTGCTTGCTTTGCACTGCGCCATTGCTGACCATTGCTGATAAGCGTGTCTGCGCAGCACAATTTTACAGCCGTTATTTGTTCGTCACGCAATGCTGTCACGGCATATGTTGCACAGTTTGATCCATTTTGTATAGAGCACTCTCAGGATAAATGAAACAATTTAATCATTGTTCATCAGTTTGTTCATATATATAATAATATGACTGTATTTATAATCGTATTCTATAGTGTACGTGGCCTCGGTCCAAATCACGTTTGTTGTACGTTTTGATGTTTTAGACAATAGCTGATAAAGCTAGTGCCTGTACTCACTAGAATTTTAAAAAAGTCGCCATGAAACAAATTATAGATCAATGAAGCAAGAACTAGCTGAAATAAAAATAGGAAATCACAACGTGTCTAATTCATGAGAAAAACAGACTAAATTTAATTAGTAATTATGTGAGTAAATAGCCCTGGCCATGCCATTTTATTTGGCGTATTTTGTTTGCCTAGTGGCGAGGCGTTGGTATGTTTGTAACAGAAAATAGAGGACTGTTGTCAATACAGTCCAAAATTATTGTCAGTAAAATATTGTAAATAAACCACCTATCGACCGGTTACCTCCGCGGCACCATTTGGTCAGCTTCTTATCATCTGCGCAACATCTCCCGGGTAAGGAAATTCTTATCTACGAAAACCACCGAGATCCTGGTCCATGCTTTTGTGTCTTCCAAACTCGACCACCGCAACTCTCTTTTGTACAATGTACCGAAGTGTGCGTTAAAAAAGCTCCAGTCTGTTCAGAACGCAAATGCCCGACTTATCACCTGTTCCCGAAAGTACGACGACATCACTCCAATACTGAAAGAATTACACTGGCTTCCTGTTTCTGAACGCATTAAATTCAAGATTATATTACTTACCTTTAAGGCTCTTCATCAACAATCTCCTGTCTACATTCAAGATCTAGTAACGTACTACCAACCTTCCAGAATCCTCCGATCATCACACTTACTACTTCTTAACCCCACGAATTTTCACCTGAAGACGTATGGTTCTCGAGCTTTTGCTGTTTCCGCTCATGTGACAATCTAAGTTCTTTTCAATCTAAACTCAAAACTCATCTTGTTAAGAAAACTTATTATTCTTAGCGATTTTTACTTTTTATTACTTTCTTAAATGCACATTTTTAATTATTAAGATTAGTACAGCTCATTTTGGCGAATTGTACAGCGCCTAGAGCAAGCATGGATAGGCGCTATATAAATATTTATTTATGATTATGATTATTATTTGGTCGTTCCGATAAGGGTTTCATTATTGTCTTTACCCCTATTCAGCGCCCACCCAAAATTTAAACACTTTGTTTTGGAAAGGGCGATGGCAGATAAGAGTCTGAAATTGAAGGTGCATGACGAGTGATAATTCAAATACACGTCAATCATGATTGTCTTGAATTGACTCCATGTTCACAAAGAAATTTATAACCCGATAGTGAAAAATTAAATATTTAAGGTACACCAACCTCTATTTAAGCAGCTAGCCCAAATTGCGGTCATCACCCATTTCCCCGTGGGTAGCCCCCCCCCCGGGGGGGGGGTACTTTAGGAATTTCTGGGTGGGGATGTGCCGTTGGGACCCTGGAACCCTTAACCTATACTAGAGCTAGTTCAGCTGAATTTTGCTACCCTATACTAGGGTAACCAGTATTAAAACCGCCGATTTCCGTCTGAATCCCGATTTTTGACAGTTAATAATATCCAGTAGTGTTTTACGATAGTCATCTATCGACGATGTTGAGGTTGAGTTACAAAAATTTAAACTTGCCGATTTCATTTTTTCATATTTTTGAGTGGCAATTCCTGGTTTCCTTAGTTTAGATGAAATCTTCAACCAACTAGTCAGTTTCGTGAAAAATGATACCCTATTCTAGACCCAAACGCTCTGATTTATATACCCTATGCTAGATTAAACTGCTTGAAAACCATACCCTTCACAGCGGCACATACCTATATAGCCCATATATGGCAGTACCCCCCGGGGGGTAGCCCACTGTGTTACATGTAAACCAAACATAATTGCACAGCGCCAAAAGACCTAGGTATGAGTTTAGCGTTACAGTGTTACGCAGGGCATGTAGGTAGCGGTGATCGAGTGAAAGATAACAACAGGGGCAATGGTAAACTATTCATTCTTCTCATTTCTTAATTTACTCTCTTCCTACTCAACACGATTGTGTGCTCCCAGTGGTTCCCAGCCTTACGGAGCCTTATGTATTAGGATAGAAATTGTCCTACCCCTACCCCCTAAAATGGGATGACAGTATTGCGTGACGAACAAGGAACCGCTGCAAGCAAGGATTCAAGCCATCAAACCATGATGATCAAACGTAATATTTTGGTGTAGTGCAAAGCAAGCAACTATCTACAAATGACTTAGCCGTTTTTGACTTAGATGCAGTGGTGATCATATGTGTCGAAAGAGGGTCACAGATTCATGGTATTCGACCATTAAATAAGTTGACAGTTGGCGATGTACATCGGACGTTATGTAAAAAAAAGTAAACTTCTGCTTTATGTGCGACGAATGGTGAGAGAAACACGTCAAATCGGCTTTGGACCTGCCTTTTACAGCAAATGAGGTTAGAACATTTCGAAATTATCAGCTCTGTGTCTATTTCAAACTATTATAGGTCAAGTCATGTGGCCCATGCTAAAATATACGTCTAACCCGTAAATTGAAACTTGACGAGGAATTGGTCAAATATTTGCATTTTTAACGTACTTTGAAAAGCTCTCGCGTCGCTCACAATCATTTGCCCAAAGAAATTTTTACAGGAATCTGTAGATCATCCTTCTGCAATTAAACCACCAGAAGCTTAATCCATTTGAAGGTTTCGCACATGGTGTAAATTAATTATATACACGAAGTACTTTTAAGTGAATGAAATACATGTCTTCGAAATTTAATTATTTTGCGCCCAAAAAGACAACGCAACATTTCCTAAAAGTAACCCAGCACACATTTAAACATTGCACAAAAATATTTGAGTGTTTTAAAGACGGGAGAATGACGTGGTTTTGCATGCGAGGCTCTAAAATTTATTTAATAAATTGTGCGTCAAATGACGATTTTAGCGGAATTTGGCAATTTGCATATTTCTCTGAATTAAAAGGATATTTTGCCAAAAAGCTATTCAATAGTTTTTGTCATGCCCTAGCCTATCTACCACAAAAATATGAGCGAAATCGAATTTTCGACCCTTGCCGAGTTATTTTCCATTTTTATGGACAGGGACTCTCAATGCTAACTGGCTCATAGCTCTCGGCTTTTATCACCGATTTTGTAGCATAGGGCGGCTAAAAGAATTACTACCCATTCCCCTCCGATAGAAGGGTTACTAGCCTTAACCCCACCCCAACCCGCCAATAGATGCCATTGGATGCCAGTCATCTCAGGTTCCTACTCAGCATTGCGTCAAGTTAACCTAACAATTCATTGGTATGCATTTATACTCTTGGAAGGTCTAGTTAGTTTAACAGTAAAAGACAAAATAATAAACCATCATCAACAACATCAACTAAAGAAAAAACCAAGCAAAAAAAAAAAAAAACAAAGCAAAAACCCCCTTGGAACAAGAGGTAGTGATAATCGACTATTACTCCGGGGGGGGGGGGGGGTACTCCCTTATATGAGCTATGTAGGTATGTGCGGCCCCGAAAGGTATGGTTTTTCAGCCGTTTTGGTCATAAATGGGGTATCGATTTTAAGGAATTTTGGCCATTTTGGTCATAAACAGGGTATGACTTTTGCACTCTAACCTTGATATGAATATGTTTTTAAGAAGAAGCTACTTTTTCGTCATTATCGAAAAGAAAATCAACAAAAGCCCTTCATAAATTACGTTTACGGTAATTTAACATTGGTCTGAACTAGGTAACTAATTATAACGCAGGTCTGAAACAGGGTTTCGATTTAAAGGTCATAAGTAGGGTTTCGAATTTTTAGTCAGGTCATAAATAGGGTAGGGAATATCGCAGATTTTGGTCATAAATAGGGTAATGGTTTTAGGAAGCGGGCTGCACACCCCTACCCAATTTTTCTGGGAGTACCCCCCCCCCCGGAATTTACGTAACTATCACTTCACATCACTGAATCTCACCTGGCTTTGCCGATCATGGGAATGCCCAATAGGAAAAGGATACAGCGAACGAAAATAATTCGGGCTGAATAGTATCACACGTTTTCGTCCAAAAATCTGCGATGCAAATAAAAAAGAAATATGACTAACCTGGGAGTGGAACTGATGAATCAAGATCAGACTCGCTTGGCCGCTCGCAATCTCCCACTGCGTCCAGCAAGAAAAAAAAATTCTTATTGTATATATCATTTATTGAGGTTACTAACATCGATCAATGTCAGATAAAGTTTGATAGTGATGCGGTGAAAACCTTCATGAAACTATGCATTGAGAGGAATTTTTAGCTTTCGCCCTAATTTTCGCGCAGTTAAACAGAATACAGAGAGAGTGGAAATTTTTGAATTAGAGATATTTGCATCGCTGTCAGTGGAACCTGAAATGATTACCCAAGATGGCTGAGCCCAATGGAGTGCTCGTTGTGGTCATCATTGTTTATATTTTTCCACCGATAAACATACTGCTTTACGCACTATGCTAGATACGAATTGACTACAAACGTTTAAAAACGTGTGCAACTTGGTAAAATCAGCGAAGCTTCTAGCTCTCTTTGGGTGTAATATTCAACGCGAAATTGGATTTAAAAACTGCAACATTTCTGGGTTGCAAAAACCCTTATGAGCTCATATATTCTTTGGAAAGTTTTAGGTTTTTTAACCTGCCAACGCCGCACAAATACTATCCAAAAAATCGTGCTCAAATTCCTAGAGACAGTTAACGGCGCTATTCCCTTGTAATATTCAGAACTGATATTTTTGTAGCTCGTTCATAAGCTGAACTGCTCATGTCAACGAGGCAAATATTGTAACAGAGCTTCCCTCGTTAGGACAATCTTAAATCTATGAGGCCGAGATAGAGATAAGTCTCTAAAAAGATAGCTGTCAAATTGATGGTGTTGCCATGGGTTCCCCTTTGGGTCCTGTCTTGGCCAATATTTTTATGTGTCATTTTGTGGAGAAGTGGGTGATGAATAACAGTGCTCCTCCTACCATTTGGTGCAGATACGTTGACACCTTCACCTTATTTGACAATAAGGACGCTGCTGTTAAATTTCTCTCTTATCTCAACGACCGACATGTCAACATCAAATTTACCATTGAATTTGAACAGGATCACGAACTTCCATTCCTTGATGTTCTTGTCAAACACCATAACAATTCATTCTCAACATCCATTTACCGTAAGAAAACTTTCACTGGCCTTTACACGAAATGGGACTCCTTCACACCTCGCAAGTACAAGCTAAACCTCATCCGCACCCTTACTTATCGTTGACTTCGCATCTGTTCATCGTCTTCATCATTACAGTCTGCCTTGGATGATCTCAGGAAGCTATTGTCACGCAATGGTTATCCCCGTGGTATCATCACGTACAACATGAACGATGTAGTGAATAGACATCAAAACAAACTTAAAGACCCTATCACTACAGTTCCCCAGAGAGAAATCTTCATTGTTTTACCATTTTCAGGGTTCCAAAGTAAAGTAATTACCCAGCAACTTAAATCTTGTATCTATAACTTTTATGGTTGTTTTAACGTTAAAATAATTTTCCGAAACACCCGCCGAATTAAGTCTTTTTTCCCCTACAAGGACAGGTTCAGCCGTTCTCAGATGTCTAAGGTGGTTTACAAGGCAAGCTGCTGGGACTGTGATGATTTTTACATAGGAAAAACAAAGCGTCGACGACATGATAGAAAAACTGAACATTTTAAGGCTCTTGCTAAAAGCGGTCACACCTCAGCCATTGCGGATCACGTTACTTCCACGGGTCATAATATTAAATGGCACAATTTTGATATCTTAGCAACTGGTAGGTCAGATATACATTGTAAAATTAAGGAAATATTGTTAATTCGTGATTTAAAGCCAGCCTTGAATGAAAACGTTGGCAGTGAGAAACCTTTTCTTTACTAACATTTTGTATTGTTATTATTATTATGGTATTTTTTTTCTCTCCCGCAGACTCATCTGTTTGTTATTAACCATTAGTCTTGTTACATATTATTAGATACCAGTCTTTTTCTTTTTCTTCGCGTTTAATTTCGATTGTAATCTAGTTAACGGTCACTTCTGAAGATGTATGTTGTACATACGAAACGTCAAGGAGATTAACTTTGTTTAACATGCGTTTTGGTTCCATGTTTATCACCGCGGTTTGTGTTTTGTTTCTTCTAAAGATAGCTGTTAGCTGCAGAAAACTAACAAAATATATTATTTAGCCTTAACTAATGCTCCACGGCATGAATAAGATGTGTGTACGTTTTTCTAGAGCCTTTTGTGCTGACCTGAACATAAAGATTTTCCGAGGCGTCGTGTGCGTAGGAGTGACAACATCATGCATTCCAACCAATAGCATGTTAGTGACTTCATTGCTCCACTCCATGCGCTTTACAAGGTCCAGAAGCCACGTGTAATTAAATGAATCAATGTCTTCCAGCGCTGATGAGCTCACACCCTCTTGAAGGACCAACAATGACTGTGAGAAGAAAATTACCATTAATTAAACGGTTCATGTTTAACTGTCAGCAATCCCAACAATAGCGGATCCAGCGAATAGCGGGCATGATGTCGCATTCATATCATGTAAGGTCACACAAATGTACGCGTGACTCAGGACACGAGAACACGAGAGCAAACTTTCGAAACAAACCTCCTCTGCAACTCTGGTTCTTATGCGTGCAATAGCGTCGACTGCGCATGCAAGTTAACATTTTTTAGCGGGATTATTTCAAACATTTAGAGATTAACACGTACCTAGAGAGCATGAAGGGTAAGACAGATACCTCCCATATAGACTTATTCCAAGAGTAATCTCCCCCAAGTTATTTTTAGACCGCTGCCAGTAAATGGCCTAGAAATAGCCAATCTTGTGGCACGCATCTTGCTCGCATGGACATGTCAAACGGCTTTGCACGCAATTTTACCCTACTCGAAAACATCCACGCAACAAGCGTTTTAGAATTAACCTCGGAAAAACTGGGTACTATGTCTTAAAACAACTGGAGAAGAATTACTTTGGGAACAAAGATTAGCTCTAATGCTCTTCATATTCTCTTGCATTTACTTTACCTGGAAGTATGCCCGGCTCCCATTGTCAGCACTCTCCAGCTCTTTTATAACCTTCGTGAAGTACAACAGCCTCTGTTTGGTTGGGAGTTTAAAGTCTTTATAAGCGCCTTTGATTATGTCGTTGTCATAGTAAAGAAACGTCCTGTTAGGTGATATATATGCCGTGTGGTCTTCGTCTTGTAGGTTCTCTTCTAGGTACTCTATGGCCCATTTTAGAGCGGACTTGTGAAATGTGCAGTTTTCCAGAATCACGGGCAGCTACGGAATTGTGCCAATGCTTTGTTAGGAGACACCTCGAGGTGTGAAATGAAATAAAATGAAACCAAACCAAACCAAAATTAAACAACCGAAACGAAACGAAACGCAACGCATAAGCTCAGCGCAACGCAACGCATCGAATCGAAACGAAACGATATGTGCATTTATATAAAAAATGGCCTTTAACAAGACCAGAAAATTAGATGTAAAGTTTGTCGATTGCTCCTGGAGTTTTGCGTGTTTTGAACTTTAATTTGTCTTATCCAACGTTGTCGTTTCTGTTGCATTCTTCAACATTATTTCAATTTCTGTGTTGAGATTAAGCATTAAAATTGCTCTCAACATTACGATTGTTCTGTCTTATCCCTAGAAGTAAACTTTATTTGATAAGTAGGTTGTAGAGGGGATTTGGCAGCCGAGGGGCTAATGCTCCAGAGTGTGTCATGGAAAAAGTGGAATACAGAGTTGAAAATTCCATCAGACAGAACGTTGCATAGCTGTTTCAGTTCTTCTTAAATGTTCTTTTCAAAATGGAATCTACTTTTATCTTGCTATGTCAGTTATTACATATAAGATATATGGCTGCACGTTGCTCCAATTAGAAGCAAACATGAAATTTGAAAATTATAATGAAACAGCTGCGTTGAGTTTTCAACCATTTACTGGAAAATTATAAGCTATCAGACTCTGTTCAGTTTTTCAAGCTTTAGTTACTTTATTAGCTACGTACAATTTAAATCTTGTCACGCCAATTTAAAACAAAAACGTGTTTGTATTTCTCAATAGCAGTTTTGAAGAATTTCATTCTTGTCATCTGTCTATCAACCAGGGAATCCCCCCCCCCCCCGGGTTTGACTTCTATACTTTCATGAGAGTATAAAACAATCACACACTGCTCAAAGTTTTTTGCTGATGTTGACGGTTATGTTAAAAGTGTCCAAAGATTTTAGTAAAACTTTGATAAAATCCTAATTGGGTTGCTACTTTTACTTAATGAAACAAACTAAGGTATAAGAAAACATTACCATTGTCTGCAAAGGTATATGAAAGGCTTGTATTATTTTCTAAAAAAAAAACACCTGTTGTATGATTCGATCAGGAGTCCCTATTGCTATACAGACGCTCACCTAATTGCATTCCAAGTCGGTCGACACTCATTGGTTGCAAGAGAGACGAAGGAAAAAACTTAATCGACTAGTATGACATACGAAGAAAGCTTAACACATGACAATGATAACGTAAAAAGAAAACAAAGGTTTAATAAAATTACGTAAAACAGTCATTAAAGGAGAAGGTCACTCCAAAAACTGTGTATTTTTTTCCATCACCAATAAAAAGTTCACATTGAGTTGAGTTACTCACCGTTGTTTTAGCTTCTGAACTAGATGCGATCCCAATGAAAAAGAAGTGAAAAAATCGACACCGGGAGCCGCCATTTTGAAAGGATCTTGCAGGCCAGGCCGCATATTCGTGACGTCATTCCGTCCGAATTGGCGCGAAGCTCAAAGGCTTCCTTTCTGCTCCAAATTCGTTTATTCAGTTGTGAGCTAAATGTTCGGCCCCGGGCTGTAAAACCCGAACCGAAAAGGATAGGGAAAGAGGGGTGACTTTCCTTGATTTGACTGCAAAGAACAAAAAATTGCTAAAAGCGGTTCGAACAGCTACGTCGGGATGAGAGATTCAGGCGAAAAAAACTCAAAAATGTGTATGTGTGCAACGAGCATTTCACAGGCGACTGTTTCAAAACTGAATACCGATTTGAGCTTGTGGGTGGAAACACAAGAAGTAGGTCACTGAAAAATGCTTTCCGACAATTTTTTTTAACGGGAGGCTCTTGTAAAGGCACGCATTGCAAGCGAACGGCGCATCGCAAGGAACGAAAAGAGGTAGCTATCAGCTATACTTTTAATTTTTTAAAAATATTTTTGTCCGGCAGAACTGTCGTTGACTTGATTTGGTAAATATTATTTTTGCGCAAGAAATTGAAGCTCCTCGCTGGACGGGGACTTGAATTTCAAGAAAAAAACCTTGGGGCCAGCTGGCCCCTAAATTTTCAGGTTTGGTCACCAGCACAAGTATTTCAGTCGCCAAAAATTTTCAACCCTTCAGGCTTAATATATTTTCACGAAAAGACGCTAAAACGGCGTGAATCACGGGTTTTGCATGTATATATCAGTTTGCCACTTTTTGCCTATAATAACAGGGGAAATGGCTGAATGAAATTCTATTCTTCATTTACCAGTCTTACCAGTATTTATAAAAAAAAAGCTTCCATGTTGCAAGCTTTGATTCAATATTTTTCCTAGACTGGGGCAAGGTTTTTCGTGTTTTCGTGTTCATTGATGCACAGCGACTGCACGCATTTTTTTGGGGTGAATTTATTAAATTTCTTAGGGTACCGTGGGAACTTCAAATGCCCTGCAGATTTCTTTAAAATTACATGTCAGAATAACCCACCTCGGTTTTCTTTTATCGAAAAAGCATATTTTCGATCTATAAATCTTTTATGTGATCCAAAAACTCAGAGCGTGTTTAATAATCGGCCTTGACAGCCAGAGATACGTTAAAATACTTCAAATTTTAAATGCTGTCTAATGTGATTTGAAATACATCGGAAGAAGTGGTTAATTGTACATCAGTCCTATCTATTTATCGACAATTAACCGATAACAAGTCCTGCTATAGCGAAATCCCATATCCCCATGTAAATAATATTTTGTCGGAAATGTGTTGCAATTTGTTTACAATTTTATCAACACAATTCATCATTACTTAAGGACGGTTTTTTTTTTTTTTTTTTTTTTTTTCATTCAATTTATTTTTGGGAATTACTATGGCAATAAAAGCAGCGTTACGATGAAAAATGAAACTGTATTATTACTGCATGCTTTGTCAAGTAACGCTGCCAGTAAACACGACACATGCGATACGGAAAACACACTTGCAGAGTCAATTTTCCTTCCGCTGGTTTACGCATGTAAAAGTTGTATATACTATTTTCCTCTATCCAAAATTTATTACATATGCTTGGCTTTCCAACAATACAAATTACAATTCTCACAAAAAATCTTAGGTACTGATAAGGAATGTCGTCAATTTCACATTTCGATTCAAAGACGTCGATTTCACTTCGCATCTTAAATGTAAAGTCACTACGTATTTCACAAGAGTCCACGTAGTCCATACGTGTAAAGAAATCTAGGCAAACACGTACGAACACGAGCAAAACGTATCCAAATCTTATAAGTAAAAACACAGACTTGTGAAGTGGAAAGCATCAACACACCATTGAAAACTTGTCAGTTTCTGTGATACCAGAACTCCCTCCGCATTGAACCGCCAGTAACATGAAAATGAAGACAAATCAGATCAAAAGCACTAAACTGGGGATTTATTTAAGCCACCAGTTCAACTCTGAGAGCAATTTACAATTAAAAATAAACATCTTCCACTAACTGCGTCCATTGCAATTGTACTGCAAAATGCACCTTCCATCTTGGTGACCTACTCCGGCTGTTCTCGGCAACAAACACATTCTGTTTGCGTGGGTATGGTTGCACATCTCTCACAAGTACACCACAGAGCATTTTCCAACCGATCATTCAATTCAACTTGATTATTATCTCCCGCGGAATCACTAGCACGTTCTGGCTTCAAGAGCAGCCATACTTAAGCTCAAAAGAAGAAACACACTCTCGGACGGAATGACGTCACGGATATGCGGCCTGGCCTTCAAGATCCTTTCAACATGGCGGCTCCCAGTGTCTAACTTTTCACCTCTTTTTCATTGGGATCGCATCCACTTCAGAAGCTGAAACAACGGTGAGAAACTCAACTCAATGTGAACTTTTTATTGGTGATGGAAAAAAAAATACACGGTTTTTGGAGTGACCTTCTCCTTTAAGAAGCTTTCACCTGCATGAGTAGGCGCTTGAAATCCGTCACGGATGCGCTAAATTTGGGCGTAGGCTAAACTCATTCCACAGAGAGGTCGCTTTATATTGAAAGATCCTTTGACCGCTAGTTCTGGCTGCATGAGTTCAAATTAAAGTTGGGCTTTTATAGTCCATCAAGTCTCTAGTAAGACACCTTTAATATCCGCAGGCTGGTGTTTGCATTTGGTTTAACTTTGGAGGTGGCTGATATTTAATTAGAACGAAGAGGAGCTCGTCGTGGCAGTTATAAGGCAGATAAAAATAAACACTGGTATAGGTTAAGATTTCAATTAGACTACCTTCCTCATGTGACACTTTTGGATCCAGTTTTCTGTAACATTCTCGGCATCTCTTTCTCGTCCTGACATTCCCACAATGTAATTCCAATGCAAGACCAATCAAAGCAAAGCTCATCAAGCAAACAGTAAAACTGCATTTTAAATCCTTTATTGTCTTACTAATTCTAAAACTAGTTCTTCCTGGATGTGCTTAGTTAGCATTAACCCTAATTAATATCCCTAAACTACAACTGAAGCCGTTTTCCATGCCCTGGAAAGGAATCTGCATTCATTTTCAGCCGTTCAATTGATGTCCAACAGCAATATTGCCTGAGTTGGTTCCTTGTTGGCCAGAATTGTTACCAGTGGCCCCAAATGACATGTGACGTTTGCCAATATACGAGATATAAGGAAAGTATGGGAGGTACGGTGGGTCGTTCAGTCGTGTTTCTTTTTTTTTCTTTCTTTTTTTTTTGTATTTTATTGATATTTATATAAGTTTACAAATAAGAGTGACAATAACAATTGAAATTACATTTGCAGATAAAAGAAAGAAAAACTAAATAAACTAACGTGAGTACAGTTGGAAAAAAAAACGAGGAATACTATTACTAATAACACTACTTAAGAGGAAAATACTAATACACCCAAAATACTTACTAACTATTTATATTAATGAATAAAAAACTACGCTAATTTTTACCTTTTTTAGAAGAAACTACATAGACTAACGCTAGTATAGATGAAAAAAAACAAAACAAAACAAAACAAAACAAAACAAGAAATACTGTTACTAATAACACTACTTGTAAGGAAAATACTAATATACCAAAATACTTACTAATATATTAATAAAACTACGTCAATTGTTACATTTTTTAGGCTGCCGGCCTAAATACAATTATTTGTAATAAATTTCTTCCACTTGGCGTCATGAAATGTTCGCTTGCCATTAGAATCAGAAATAATCGTTTCGATTTGATATACTGAGGAAACTTTTGCGAGAAAGATCTTTAATGACGGAGGAAATTCTTTATTTCGACAGGAGTAAATGTGTTGTTTTGCTAAGATCAACAGATGGTTGAGGAGATAAAAGTCTACTTGTCTGTTCCAAAGTCCAAACATTTTGTCAACATCTGATAGTTCTTCGATTTTTATTTCTATCGTATTTAGGCAGTTAATTAGTTCTCTCCAGAAACTGTCGGAATATTCACATTTTATTAGATGTTCGATAGACCTACTTTCTTTTTTGCAGAAAGTGCACAGAGGCGAAGGTGCTAGGCCAATTTTGTGGAGAAACTTGTTTGTCGCTAAATATCTATGTAATATCTTGTATTGGAATTCACGGGATCTAGAATCAATAGCTACTTTGAAGGGAATTCGGTATATCTCTTCCCATTCCAGTGTCTCGCTGTATGTCTCTGTATACCTTAGCTGTGCAGTTGGTACACTCTCGTTCTTTCAGCGAACTTCGTTATAAATGCTCTTGGATATGACCTTATCCCAGTTTACATTGTGGCCATTTAGGTGTAACCGTGCGTTACTGGAAAACGTAGAGTTTTTTGAAAAATTATTGCAGATTTTTAAATGTTTTCGCCACTGTGCAGGTAATGCGTCCATGATCGCCATTAGCTGAAACTTTTCTTTGGATGTAAGCGAAGAGCTTGTAATAATTTGAAACCCTGTGAATACTGCATTTTCTTTAGTCGTAAGATCCCCAAGTGTAATAATTCCTTTCCTAAATAACTCTTCGTAGAAAATGGACCTACCTTGTATACAAATAAACTTGTTGTTCCAAATCACTGTATTGTGTATTTCTTGACAAAGTGCTTGCTCAGTTATTCCACTCGCGCATGACTATTCTGCAAAACATCGCAGATATTCTTCATAATAAATCGGTAATTTAATAGGCAATTTCTTTAAGTCAAAAGCACAGCGCAGAAGTAGTTTCGACCCCATATTTTTTAGGTAATGGGAAAGAATAATCTTCCAATTACTTTGTTGATCATTAGCAAATTTCTTGCAACACATGATCCTTTGGCTTTTAATAATCGATTCTACATGAGGCGCTTTTATTCCACCTTTATCGATATCACTTACAAGTGATAAACGTTTGACTTTATCTTTTCCTTTCCAGATGAACTGGAAGAGTAATCTGTTGACTTCCATTACGGTATCTTTTTGCACACAAATTAAACTGGCTCGGTACATGAACAATGGTATCACAAACGTCTTTACAATCTGAATTCTTCCTAGAATGGTAAGGTCCCTCCACTTCCACCTTTGCAACTTTTCTTTAACACTGGAAAAGTTGAAAATTTACATGGACATGTCAATTTTAATTTACAGCATGTAAATATTGATTTACATTCTTTGTAAATTACAATTTACATGTTAGGGTTTTGTAAAATAAATTTACAGGAAATTTACAGCTTTTAGTACAGCATGTAAATGTTCTGTAAATAGTGATTTACATTGTTTTTGTCGACAATGATCATTTGAAGAACATGTAAAAACCTGTAAAATATTTTACGCACTTTTACAGTATCTGCCTTTGTAAAAAACATGTAAATTGCTTTGCTAAACCATGTAAGAAACGTGTAAATAATTCAAGCGAATGCTGTAAAAAGTCTGGAAATGTTATGTTTGTAACCCTGTAAAAACCATGTAAATGAAAAAAGGGGGCCTGTAAGAAACATGTAAAAACCATGTAAATGAAAAAAAGGGGCCTGTAAGAAACATGTAAGAACCATGTAAATGAAAAAAGGGGGCCTGTAAGAAACATTTAAAAACCATGTAAATGAAAAAAGGGGGCCTGTAAGAAACATTTAAAAACCATGTAAATGAAAAAAGGGGGCCTGTAAGAAACATGTAAAAACCATGTCAATGAAAAAAGGGGGCCTGTAAGAAACATGTAAAAACCATGTCAATGAAAAAAGGGGGCCTGTAAGAAACATATAAAAACCATGTCAATGAAAAAAAGGGGGCCTGTAAGAAACATGTAAGAACCATGTAAATGGAAAACCTAGAAGTTGCACGGGTGCAGTGGGGGGCTGTAAATAGCCTGTTAAAAACATGTAAATTAAAAAGGGGGACCTTACAAAGGCTGTGAAAACAATCTAAATGAGATAATGGGGGCTTTTCGAAAAACTGTTAAGACCACGTTAATGTAAAATGGAGACTCTTAGAACAAAAAGATCTAAATTTAAGAGAAGGCCTGCCTAAACCCTGCAAAAACCATGTAACGGAAAAGTGGGCTTATTTAATATAACTCTGGTGTAACGGTTCAACCAACGGAGACTGTTGAAATGATGTAAATTCCAAGTTACCGACAGGTTCGCTATCCTCTTGTAAACGGTTGGTTGGATTTTGCAAAGAAATAAATGAAAAGTTACCCCGGCCAGGTTAAACTTGGGGGGACGGGGGGGGGGGGGGGGGGAGAGGAAGAGTTGTCTCGGGTAACCGAGAACATATAAATGGGACCTTTTAAAGGCGCGTAAAGTTAAAATGTAACACCGCCCTAAAGCTCCGTAAACCTACCGTGAAGCCTCCATTAAGGTGCCTTTTACGTTGAAGCATTTGAACTTCTCTAAAATCCAAGTGTGTGCTATAGTTTGCTTTAAATTGAAGTTGGGTTAGAAGGTATGCACCAAACTAAATCGCTGCATTGATCGACACCGCACTAACCTGTCTT
Source organism: Orbicella faveolata (assembly GCF_042242905.1). NCBI lineage: Eukaryota > Metazoa > Cnidaria > Anthozoa > Scleractinia > Merulinidae > Orbicella > Orbicella faveolata. The sequence goes on from NW_028301542.1 coordinate 7,332,906, forward strand.
CTTGTGAACTTTCCGCGCATCCACAACGACAAAATAAAACTAGAATTGTTACTGCACATGCAGGCGTCCCAAGCTTACGTCTCTAGAAAAGAGAAAAATTAATTCTCGGACACGTACGTATTTATTCATGAAGGACCATGAAAGCGTCACGTGTTGTGTGAGCTCAATACGGAAAGAGCCCCGGTGACCGAGTTTGAACTGACGCGAGTTAGGTTAGGCAGGGAACCATAAGGGACACAGCCGGCCCAACGACCGTTTTCTCTCTAATGCTTTGAAACGCTGTTTTAGGCTATCTGGTGTACTTTCAAAGCTCTGTAGGTTAATTTTAGGTTGCGCAAAAAAAATTTATCTGTTCGGTTATTCTGGAGGAGCTTGTGTATCTCGTACTTATTAAGGCTTTTTTGTCCATTTCCCGAAAACGTTAGGACTTATCGCCTTTCCGAAAATGATAGCTGACTTTTTTTCGGTACCCAAAATGACATTTTGTTTTTTTGTTTTGTTTTGTGTCTTTTTTTTTTTTTTGGTGATTTCTACCGTTCTGTGCTTTCATTGCCGCCACTGTTATCCCAGTCCCTTTATAAGAGCATACCAGCCTTGTGAGTGCCCGATCTCCAACAAACAGGAATCAGCGGTCTTCATGTTAGGTACCAGGTTCTCTCGGTTCTCCCGCCATGTTTGGCAGTTCGTTGGAACCTGCATCGAACTCGAGCTCTGTTTTAGGGGCCAAAATCCACTCTACCTTCGCTTCGTCATCGTGCACTGTTTCAAGGCAAAGTTTTCCCTTACCCAGAAGCTGAAGATAGCGATCACAGGCAACAACAACAGGTAAGCAAGTTTTGCATAAATTGAACGAATAGAGTAAAGTAACGTCATGATACGTATACATTTCGTTTTGCCTTTGGTTGTGAATGTGTCATTATCAAGGAGAAGTTACATTGCTTGTGGAATCGACTTTGTTGATGTTTACCTGCTGTGCATAAAGGGCTTTATTATCTGTTATTATCTGTTCTCGATAGCCGAGTATGAGCATGCGACATTTGTTATTGGCTTGTTGGCTGATGCATTCTCTTGTAAGGTTATGTTGCCCTCTGATGTGAATGCTAGTAAGCTAAAATGTAATGTGCCATCTTCAGCAGAGAAATTTCTTTTATGCTAGTGTAAGTATTCTGAAGTTACTCAAGTATCTACAGTTGTACTTACATGCAAGTTACAATATGCTAAACAACTGTACATGGACATTGCACCCACTGGTGCTGATAGTAAGCTAAATGTTGTGAAATTTTCTTTCACAAAAAAAACACCACGATACTTTATAAAGAGGTATACATGTACCTCAAACTGTCATGAAAACTACACAGGACTTGAAAAAAAGGAAGAGTAACTTGCCCAGGCAGGAAAATCTACTTGTCTTGGACGACACAGTATAGTCAATCGATTATTTCATAACAATCAATAGGAATTAGTCAATGATATCAGAAATCAATAAAAGAATTCGTCATGAGTAATCGATTGTGATCAAATTTTCAATAAGCATTATCAATTTTGCTGATACTAGCTTATCTTTTAAGCAACATTTAATAAGGAAGAAATGAAAAAAAGATATAAAGTGAAATATGAAATCATGAATACAATTGCATAAAAACATAACATTGTATCTTGTAAACAGAATATTTTGCTGGCATACATGTATCGGGGACTATGTTTTGGGGGTCTTTGGTAGTGCCTTTGAAATCTACATAAAAAAGTTACAATCAAACATTGTGTTGAGGGACACAATTTTTCTACAGTTTATGTGAACTAACAAAGAGAGGCCAACTTTCAATTGATTCTCTAATGACTGATAAATTTGGTAAAATCAAATTGATAATTTGAAACTTCTCTAGCATGTGAGTATGAATTTTTTTCAATTGATTGATAGCACTGATAACACTTACATTAATTTCAATTTATTGATTTATATCAATTTATGGATCAATTTCAATCGATTGCCTTACCGTGGGATGACCAGACAGCATTTTAGAGACCTGTTACAGCTGTACATTTTACTTGTACGAAATTGGGCTCTTACCAAATACATGCAGGTTTCATGTGTCATGCATCTGTTCATTCATCTGTAGCAGGGCAGGAAAAAAAATTGTAAGTCACTTGCCCACTGGGCCAGTCAATTTCAGTTTTCACTTGCCCCCATTTAAATATTGGTTGCCAGTATGATGGCCAGTAAGGAAATCAGAGGACAAATGCGAATGAAGTACGCTCGGATTCCTAACTACTTCTTGCTTTCAACCTAATAATTAACTAATCTTTAGGTCTTAAGTTTTGAAATGGAATGACTGGAAATTATCATTTATCAAGCTGGCATTTTTAGTCAGACTCACAAGACTACTGAGGCTACATGGTAATTTCACTTGCCCACCGGGCCACTGAATTTCTATTTTCACTTGCCCAAGAACAAAATTTACTTGGCTGACGAAATCAGACCTGGTTTTTTCCTGCCCTGAGTAGATCACAGATAACACCAAAATGTGGTAAAAACAAAAAATATTCACATAAGCCATTACCAGAGTGTGTCACAGAATCTGTGAATTTTTCAGGCGCGTGTTACTGATGTTCTTACCACATTTTGATGTCTTCTGTGATCTATTACTGAACAGATGCGTGACAACGTAGAATCTATCTGCTTCGTAATACATAACAAAGAAACAAAAACAAACATTTATGACATCAGCTGTACCTTTGTCCACCAATAGAGCATAAGTGCATGTAAGAAACAATCAAATTGTGCCTGCAAATAACTTGACTTATTATTTAAACATTGTTTGATAGGAGTTTGATTTATTGTGCATGAATATTACGATGTAGAAGATAGTGAACATTGAATATTTACTGCCACACATTTTGAGTTTAGTTCTTCTACATCCTCTGACATTCAGTGCCTTCCAATCAGAGATACAAAGTTTTTGTCACACAGTAGCTACAGATGTAGATGTAAGATCTGTTTGATTGATGAATATTCAGGGCTCAAAATAATTGCCGGTCAACGGGCAATGTCTGGCCAGAATGGTGACTTGACTGGCCAAAAACGTCACTTGCCGGTCATGTTGACCAGTCAGGTCATGTTGAGACGGTCACGTTGTTCATTCTTGAATAAACAATCAAATCCCCAACTGTAAATCTGAGAGTTTTAAATCTCTTTTTTATTATGACCTCTAATGAAAACATACACCAATGCATACATGTACATGTATCTGTTCGAACGGCTAAAGACCATTCGCTTGCTGTTTGTCATGCCTTCAAGATCAATACGAATGCCATTCGAGTGACTGGGGTTAAATCCGTTCAGAAAAATATTAAGCCAATTTTTAAATGGTCTAGCAGTGACTGGAACAAACAAACTCTATTTGTGGGTTTAATTTGGCTCACATTACATGTACTTGATTTTTGCATAAATATCCTGACCGGTCAGAAACGAGACGTGACAGAGCTAAAATTACTTTGGCCAGTCAACATGACTGGCTACAGTCTGATTTCAAAGGTCACAGTATAAATTGGAATGATAAGAAACAAAATAATAACTCCAGTGTAAAATTCACTGATTGATATACACAGAATTTGCTGATTCATACTCAGACATAACTTATCTTATTTAATGAAATGTTTTATGTTACTTGTAGGATGAAGTAAAATTGAGAGTGGTCAATACATGCATACTCCTTGGCATTGATGCTTGATCAGGAAAAAATCAGCCACTGAGAAGTCTACAGTACTTATGACTCTATAAGGGGTCCAAGGCCCATTTCTTGAAGGCCCTGGAAACTTTTCGGGCCCACAAAGCCATCTTTAATTGAGCTGTGTCTAAAAGCTAAGAGCTGTATATGCCTGAAACTTCTTGTGTGAAGGAAACCTCTGTTCATATTGAGAATAAGTGATTAAAACAGCTCTGTAAGCATAAGATTTCAGATTTTGGTATGGCTTTCTGGGTGCGAAAACTTTTTGGAACCTTTGAGAAATGGGCCCCTGGTGCATTACAGTCTAACATGGTGACCTTCAACACTTTGATATGCTCTGGCAGCTTTCTGGTTTAAATTCAACCACTTTAAACATTTTTTAATGCTTTGAAGTATCACCTACACTGTACCTGTGTTAGTGAATTAGCATCAAATTTAAATATCTCAGATTGCTAGGTTGATACTTATTGTTCAATACAGCAGCTATAAGATTTCATCATAAAAAGAAAAGGCTATGTTTACATACATGTAGTACCAGATCAATAATTTATTAACTTATGATGTGTCATGGGAACTATGGTACTAGATAGGCCTTTCAATTTCAACAGGCCCCTATGAATTTTTTTTTTACAGTACAGTTTTTTTATCACAAAAAGAAAAAGTACAATTTTGAATATTGTTTACAGTGAATGTTTTGTCAGGGGTCCAAAATGTGTGTACTGTTTGGATTCCGGACAGTTTTGGAAAAAGAAGGAAACTGTGACTTTGTAAACATAGCCTAAAAGATGTCAGAAGCCTTGTTTTATGTTATGCAATGTAGTATTCCTTTGGCATGAATGTTTTTATGATGAATTTAAAATGTCAATCTCTATCTTGTGGTAAATGTTTTTTCTCCCTATTTTCTGTTATTTCAAAGGAACAATTCACTCTATGAAAAAAGTTGATCAATACTTCACACTTACATTACAGTAATTTTCATTATAAGGTAAAGGTAAAGTCTGCACATGAGCCACGTGGCCCAACAGACTGGAGCTTATCCTGCTTTCTGTAGCAGGAAGCGACTAGGACTATTTCTGCTCCCCCTGGATGAGATGCCAGTCCATTGCAGGGTTACCCCACCAGTAAATTCGCTGCTATCCACTTATACACCTGGGTGGAGAGGCACTGAGAGTAAAGTGTGTTGCTCAACAACACAACAGAACATACCTGCCTAGAGCTTGAACCCGGATCGCTCAATCAGGAGTTGAGCGCACTACATGTAACTACGAGGCCATCATACCTCCCCCATTTCTCATTATTAAGGCCAATTTAATTCTACATTAATTACTTAGTAAAAAAAAACAGTTTATTCATTCATTTTATGACAAAGGTATTATCATTATGTTGCATTTGACTCTGTAGATTTAGTATATATTTAAGACAGGTATCCATTTGCAAACAATTTTAATTTAGTAATACACCTAAATTGCAAAATTTTCACTAGTTGTAGCTGACAACAGTATAGTTCTTAATCATTTTATTATTTATGAATTAAATAGGGCTCAATATGACATGGTTTCGCACAATCTTGAAAAGGTCTTGAATTTTAGTAGTCTTCTTGAAAAGTGCTTGAATTCGGTTAAAGGAGCTCAGTCATGGTATTTTAAAATATTTTGGCCATGCACAAAATTACATTTAAGTCGTCTTGTTATGGATAGATAGAAAAGAAAACATGTTTTTTTTGTTGCAATGTATACATTGTAAACCTTATTCATGGCATATAAAAACTATTTGAATTTTACTGAGTTTGTTCTGATTGCAATAAATTTCTGATTCTGTATAAATTTGCATATTTTCTACTATTGTAATTAAGGTCAACAGATTTGATTACAATAAAACAGTACATTCCATGCATTTTTCTTCAAGTTATTATTTACAAGTCATTTATCGTACAGGGTTTCTGCCTCCCTTTTTCGATTTCCATGTTATTTACAGGCTCCCTTTTTTCAATTTACAGGTTATTTACAGGCTCCCTTTTTCAATTTACAGGTTATTTGCAGGCTCCATTTCTCAATTTACAGGTTATTTACAGGCTCCCCTTTTCAATTTACATGTTATTTACAGGTTCCCTTTTTCGATTTCCATGTTATTTACAGGCTCCCTTTTTCCATTTACATGCTATTTACAGGCTCCCTTTTTCGATTTCCATGTTATTTACAGGCTCCCTTTTTCCATTTACATGTTATTTACAGGCTCCCTTTTTCCATTTACATGTTATTTACAGGCTCCCTTTTTCCATTTACATGTTATTTACAGGCTCCCTTTTTCCATTTATATGTTATTTACAGGCTCCCATCTTCGATTTACATGTTATTTACAGGCTCCCTTTTTCCATTTACATGTTATATACAGGCTCCCTTTTTTGATTTACATGTTATTTGCAGGCTCTCTTTTTCGATTTACATGTTCTTTATGGGCTCCTTTTTTGATTTCCGTGTTAGTTACAGACTCCCTTTTTCGATTTACACGTTATTTACAGACTCCCTTTTTCGATTTACATGTTATTTACAGGCTCCCTTCTTCGATTTACATGTTATTTACAGGCTCCTGTTTTCATTTTCCATGTTATTTACAGCCTCCCTTTTTTTATTTACATGTTGTTTACAGCCTCCCCTTTTTTATTTACATGTTTTTTACAGTATTGTGGCACCCTCCCTGTATTAAATTTACATGTTATTTACGGGTTTCCAGGTTGAATCACAAGAAATTTACAGGCTATTTACAGTATTTGCAGGAACAGTTTACATGTTATTTACATCATCTTAGCCCTTTGCTTTGAAACATTTACAGTGTTTTCTTCATTATTTACATGTTTCACTTAGAATATTTACATGTTATTTACATGAAACCTGCAAAACATGTAAAAGGGGAAAAATCATGTAAATTATTCTTTACAGTCTTTTTTTGGTTATTTACATGTTAATTACATGTTATTTACATACTCTGTAAATTTTCAACTTTTCCAGTGTAATGGATTTAAGAATTTCATCAAAATTTAACTTTTTTCTTTGACTTTCATTGTAAGTAAAGTAAACACCTAAAATTTTAACCGTGTCTTTAATTCGGATGTTTTTGGAGGAAATGACATCCATTGCTGCCAAGGAGACTTGATTACCCAAAAGCATACATTCAGTTTTTTCGGAGTTGATTTCAAGTCCAGAGCACTTACTAAACAAGTCAGTAGTGCAGAGAAGGGCTTCGAGAGATCTCCTGTTTCTTACAAAGGCTGTAACATCGTCGGCAAACATTTCAAGTTTAATTTCTTCCTTATCGACTTGAATCCCTTGGATATTGTTATTTTCACGCACGGAGATAATAAGAATTTCAAGACAGATAATAAACAAATACGCTGATAGGGGGTCACCTTGTCTAACACCTCTCCGTACGTTGAATGGGCCCGTCGAAAAACCATTATTCATAACTGAACTTGTTATATTTTGATAAAAAGTCCTAATCCAACGCACGAAGGAAGGGCCAGAGTTAAAAGTTAACAGCGTTTCAAGTCTTCTTCAGGCGATAATGTCGACTGATTGCACGGTATCATTTATATCACAAAGGTCGGCTGTGATTGGTGCATTTCGATCCTCCTATTGTTCCATTGTTCCGGCGAGTAGCTGTTCCCTCAGTGGTCCGCTGTTGTACCGTTCTCCTGTTGTTGTGTTTCTTGATCGTGGGTATCCATGCTTCAGGAATTTCAATTCCACTATCCCTGTTGATGTTGTTAGAGTGAAGTCTTATGTGAATAGCTTCCTTGACCCTACGTGTGTACCAGTGAGGATCTCGATCAATAAACTTGACCTCATTCCAGATAGGATAGTGGCCGGTCTCGTGGGTGTGTTCAGAAACGGCGGAGGTCTGGGTACGGGCGAGTCGTATATCCCTGTCGTGTTCTTTGATCCTCTCCTGCATAGATCTCCCTGTTTCCCCAATGTAGACTTTGCCGCACTCACAGGGAATCCTGTAGACAACACCATCTTGTTTAGCCGGGTTAACGGTGTCCTTTGGTCGCACTAAGTGTGACCGAAGTGTCGTGTCAGACTTAAAGACGGTGCGAATGCCTTGTTGTTCTAGGCAGCGGCGGAGAGACTCCGAAACTCCTTGGACATAAGGTAAAACGGCGGTAGATTTAAATTCCGTGACAGGCTCTCTTCTTGGGGTTGTTCGTGCCTTTGTGATCTTCTGTACAAAAGAGGACGGATATCCGTTAGAAACAAGTACAGATGACAGATGTTTCTTCTCTCCAGCGATTACTGATGGTTTGGTGACGAGACGTTTAGCCCGGTCGTACAGACACTTCACTAAACAAGATGGTGTTGTCTACAGGATTCCCTGTGAGTGCGGCAAAGTCTACATTGGGGAAACAGGGAGATCTATGCAGGAGAGGATCAAAGAACACGACAGGGATATACGACTCGCCCGTACCCAGACCTCCGCCGTTTCTGAACACACCCACGAGACCGGCCACTATCCTATCTGGAATGAGGTCAAGTTTATTGATCGAGATCCTCACTGGTACACACGTAGGGTCAAGGAAGCTATTCACATAAGACTTCACTCTAACAACATCAACAGGGATAGTGGAATTGAAATTCCTGAAGCATGGATACCCACGATCAAGAAACACAACAACAGGAGAACGGTACAACAGCGGACCACTGAGGGAACAGCTACTCGCCGGAACAATGGAACAATAGGAGGATCGAAATGCACCAATCACAGCCGACCTTTGTGATATAAATGATACCGTGCAATCAGTCGACATTATCGCCTGAAGAAGACTAGCAGTAAGCAGTCGAAACGTCGCGATCTACATCTCAAGTGACTACATCGTGAGACAAACGATAATACACTTTATTATTGCATCTACCACGATGAATAACAACAACCTTTTCCTCGACATAAAACTTCTGTTAAGCGAATCAAACGCTTTTTTAAAATCAATTGCTAGCATAAAGCCTTTGATCTTTTTCCGTTCAGTAAATCCTAAAATATCGTCAAATACTTCTAACTGCGTCGAAGATAGACTTTCCTTTAACATAAGCATTTTGATTATGATGTATTATATCAGGTAAAACCTCCTGAAGTCTTCTTGCTTTTGATCCAATCTTTGCATCCACATTTATTAACGAGATTGGTCTCCAATTGGAAATATGTCTTCTGTCTTTTCCTTTCTTTTCTATCAAAGTTATAATCGCTTGCTTTTGTGAATTTGATGACTTACCGTAGTCAAAAGCACAATTGAGACTTTCTACTAGAAGATTACCCAGAACACCCCAGAATGTTTTATAAAATTTTACCGTAAGTCCATCATTTCCTGGTGATTTGTTTTCTTTAAAGGATTGTAGGCTTTTAAAACATTCTTCCACCGGTAGCTTTCCTTCACAAGTTGCTGCTCTATCTGGTGAGAGTTTAGGAACTGCAGAATGTTGAAAAAAGGAATCTGCAAATTCTGGTAGGTTACTCTCGAGACCGTATAAATCTGTGTAAAAATATTCAATCTCATTCATAATTTTCTTTAGGTCTGAACTTAAAGTTCCTTTTTTAGTAAAAACTTTACGGACACAACTTTTGGCCTTTTTATGAGATTCTAAGCTTAGAAAGTACTTATTATTTTTTTCACCCTTCTCGTACCAGGACGCTCTCGAACGAATAATAGCTCCTTTCGAAAGGTAATCGAAATGCGCATCGTACTTACTTTGAAGAATTTCAAGCTGCTCAATATTTTCTGCTGACGGATCAGTAGAGCACTTTTCCTGGTACACTTTAAGAAGTGTTTCTATTTCTAGCAATTTGTCTTTTCTTAGTCGTGCTTTCCCTTTACTATATTTTATAGAAACCTGTCGGATTCTATATTTTATAAGATCCCAGAGCACTCTTTTGTCATTGACCTCTTTAAATTCCTCAATCCAAACGAGTACACTTTCACTAATAAGTTTTACATACTCATCATCCTTAGTCAAACTAGAGTTGAATTTCCAGTGAGATGGACCATGCTTTTGTCCTTCTATGCCATTAAAAATTAATGCAATTGCTAAATGATCTGACTTTATAGAAGGTATAATTTTAACTTCTTCGACTTCGTCTTGGCAGGTGTCCCTAATCAGCCAAAAATCTACTCTTCTTTGGATCAAAGGTTTGGTTTACTTCCAAGTAAACAGCCTCTCTTTCGGATTTCTTACTCTCCAGATATCGATCAAATCCAGATCCAAACAGATTTCTTCAAGAGTCTTAACCGATTCTTTTTTTGCTGGTGAACCACCCAAACAGTCCAGACTTGAATCAAAAGTGACGTTCAAGTCACCTCCAATGATAACGTTTTGTTCAGCGCTTGTTATGATGTCGTCCAATTTTTCATATAAATCTTTAAAGTAAGTACATTGATGACGTACCTTATTTGGTGCATAGATGTTGGCAAAGACATGTTTAACTACTTGCACAGACGCATTCAAAATTATAAATCTACCGTTTTGGTCGAACTTGCAGGATTCTTCTTCAAAATCTAAATCATTTCTAACGAGTGTTATAACGCCGCAACTGTGATTTGATCCATGCGCGAAAAACATTTTCCCATTCCATTGGGTTCTCCATATATTCTCGATTTCTACTGAACTGTACGTTTCTTGGAGGAAAATAATGTCTGCTTTTTGCTTATTCAACCAGATAAACAAAGCTTTCCTTTTTTCAAGCGAACGGATTCCACGTCCGTTAAGCGAAAGAAGTTTAAAATTCACATTCTCCTTTTTGCTTGCCATTGTATAATTATTATTTGACTCAAAAGAGCTGTTTCCAAACTGGCAGCTCCAAAAGAAAACTCTACGCAGTATACATAGAAGCAATAACACGTACACTCACTAAATAGACATTTTAAACACATATTAAAACAAAAAAAGCTAAACTGATTAGATGGTAAAAGGGTCTCAAGATTTGAACCTTGGTTTGGACCCTTGGGACTTTGGACTTATTCAGCTATTGTTATAAAAACAAAACAAAAATGTTAGGTGCTAATGAAAAAAAGTCGTGTTTCTATGAAAAGAGCATAACATAATTCACTAAAACCCGTAGCTCTCGTTATCATCGGTGGGTTTAATTATATGCTACGCTTGTCAGATCGGGCAAAATAATTTATCATACATTTAACAAAAGAGGTATATACACAATTTTTGTGTACGCCTTGGTCGATGAACAAAAGCAACTAAAAGCAAAAAGAAAAAAGAAAAAAGTAAAGGTAATGAGGATCAGAAATAAATCGGCTGACTAATCAAAACAAATGCAGATAAGAGAACTAAAGAATGAATTCTAAGCAGCCCCGAAATCATGTAACGAATTGGTTGTCAAAACTTAAGAGGTTTAAATTATTCCCATTGACAAGTTGAAGTTTTGGTATAAATCGCAAGACCACAGCAGATAAATGTTTTCTTGATCTATTCAAAGTCATTTAAAAGAAAATAACTTGTATATTACAGTATATACGTCGCCTTAAAATCAAGGTAAAAAAGATGTCTTGCTATACTAATAGATTCGCATAAATTTACATGTGCAAGAAGTAGGAACCCACCTCGTCGGCCATATGGCCAGAATGGATAGTACTGTGGGTCATTCAGTCGTGTTTCTATAAAAAAGAGCATAATAGTTATTATCCGTGGGTTTAATAATACACAATTTCTGTTTTTGCCTCTGGTTGAACAAAAGCAACTTAAAGTAAAGAAAAGTAAAAGTAATGAGGATTAGAAAATTTTGAACTATTTTTAATTATTTTTATCCAAGCAAATCGGCTGACCAATCAAAACAAACACAGCAAAGGTAACCAACCAATGAATTCACAGCAACACCCTAACAAACCGAATTCTTTTTTTAGCTGCTCAAAATTGATAATTTTTTTTTAAGTTTCTGATCCAAGAAAAACAAATCCCCTTTAACCTTTTTGTTTAATTGTTGCAAACAAAGGCTTCGCTTTTAGGCTTGGCTAAATCTATAAATCACAAAACAAATAGATTCCATGTTGCCGTTCGTCTGTTCAGTGATAGATCACAGAAGACATCAAAATGTGATATAAGAACAACAGTGACACATTCAGCGTTCGCCTCGTGTGCCACTTTTTTGCTCAAAAGCTGGGCATAAATCCCCAGACCGGAGCAGAAAAACCTTTTCGTGCTTTCTTCAGAGCCTACCAAGAGAAATTAAGTTATAATTTGTCGTATTTCCTATATAAGTCGTATTTCTTTAAAAAAAAAAAAAAAAAAAAAAAAAAAAAAAGCAAAAAAGAGCATAGTATAATTGAGAAGCGAAGATCAAGGTAAGGAAGTAAATCCCCAATGTTGGCCTTATACTCAAGGTAATCTCTCAACGTGATACCCAGTTCTTCAGCGGATGTTACTCGCGCGATTCGTGGACAGCCCAAGCCGGCAAACTTTCTCGAAACCAACATGGCCAAACGACATATCCAGGTGATCTGTGACGTCATTGCGGGGGCCTGGGGAAAGAAATTTTAATGCCGTATCCCATAAACCAATACGCGCACCAATTCAATCTGTTTTCGAATCATGGCGGCTGGTCGGCGTTATGTGAGCTCGATGTTTTAAAAATACTTCGCCATCAATGAGTGAGAAGACTTGTCACTGGGCAGCTTGTACAATGCAGTTATTGCCAAGAAGAGAAACTCTGCGTTGTTGAATGCTTTGACAACTTTTGGCGAGAAGCATTACAGACCATCCAAAGGTAAGCTCGGTGTTCTCCTGCGTTGTATGAATATGGCTTTTTTATTTCTTTGTTATGTACTGGACATTGGCTTTATCAACAGTAAATGTTACTCGTACTAAAGCTGTTATTGGTTTTTGGAAATGGTGTGTTTGTCTTAAGTTTATTTTTTATGTGCTGATTTTAAAGTAGTTTCGATGGAGCCTTCGTTGCTCTCTCGAAGTCAGTTCCATTGTCGCGGGTGGCACAAGTCTTGTGGGCATTTTGGCGCGGCAAGTACTTAAGTATTGCTTCTTTTGCCGGCTAATTGTTTTTATTATGGCTTTTTATTGTTTGTCTGGATGTCTTGTCGAGCTAAGGAAAATGTGCTTAACACCGAGTCAGTAATCCGTCTTCATTGCCCATTTCAAAACTGGTAAATTTTACAAAAACAAAAAGAGTTTAAACGAACACATTCGTCTTTATCCGGAGCACAAACCGGGTAGCTTGCCAGCCTCCCGGAAACGGGTTTCATTTAGACAATGCGCAGAAAAATTTCTGGACGAGAGTAATCCTTATTCAAGGAAGCAAAGGGTCAGCGAGCTGCTGAACTGTCTGAACGATGAAGAACTTGTGGATCTAGTTTTACCAAGGATTGCCAAAATTGTGCCACCCGTCGACTTTGTACTACACGGAACTGTTGGAACTCGCGATTTTCACAGCAAATTATGCAAGTTCAGAAATGAACTGTCCCTGCACTACCCAGAACTTCAAGCGCTGTTTTGTCAAGAGCCCTCATCAAGCACTGGTTTCTATAATCAGAGGCAAGTGTTAACTGAAATAGTTCAAAAGAACCAACCTTATTCTTGCGACTAGCTCCTCGAAATTGACAATGGTTCTTTTTTCAAGGAAGTTTTTATCCCTCGTGTTTTTAGAAAACAGCACTCAGCATTTACGGAATTTTCTTGTGGAATTGTGAGGTTACTTACGATTGGACAAAAAAAAACACAAAATGTACTGAGAAAAGAGTGGGGGAAAAAATTGGAAGGGCCCATTGGCATCAATCCAATTTTAAGTAAGGATGAGATTTTTGGTCATCTGAATGACACCTGCCAAGAATTACTAAAACAAATTGGTCTTACTTGAATTCAATGAATTTGGAGAAGTAGTTTTAGGTCATGTTGACATTGAAAAGTACATTTCATTGTTTCTTACCCAACCTGGTACTTAGAGTGTAATCAATACAGCCAATAATTGTCTGATACTAATGGATTACACTGATGGCTTTCCTTGGCTAAAATGGTCTCGTCATTTGACAGGAGAAACCAGTGTAAGAGTGAAACTAGCTGAGCCTCACAATTTACTAAGTACAGTTTTAACTGGTGCCCTTTGGTTGGGGAATGATGACTATGAGACAACAAGAAAATGTGGTCAAGCTTTTTACAAACAACTTAAAGAGCTCAAAACAATTTAACACCCACTGACTGGGCAAGAAATTAAAATTATTGGATGAACATGTGGTGGATGGTAAGGAGAGGAGGTTATCTACTGGCAGTTCATCTGCCAAATCCACTTATCCAATCCCAGAAGCCCCAGAGCACCAGATCCAACTGGGCAAAATGAAGATCATCTGTCCAGAACCATTTTGGACAGTTTCAGATGCAGAGAGTTGCCAGAAAAAAAATTGAGACTTAACTGTGTGGAAAAGCCCCCACCAAAGAAAAGCACAGAGAGTTTGCTAAACAAAATCTTGGGAACACTGGGCGTAAAAATTTGAATGGTACACCCCTTTCTGAGTACTACCCTGGTACTGCTCACCTTGGCATTTGGTCAGCTGAAACGCTATGTTTGCGAATTGCAAAATTGCAGCAGGTAAAATGTGCTTTTTCAAACTAGTTTACACTGAAAGTGATTGTATTGTGCCAGAAAATATCCACATCTTCCCCAGAGAAGATTTTTTGGTTTAAACCCACCAGGACACCAAAATTTTTTCTCTAGCTTTATTTTCGTTGAAACAATGGAGGTAAAGATCTGTAGGATGGTTATGGATTTTTCCTAGAACTACACATTACGAATAACAAAAACCAAAGCATAAAGTGCCATTTTCAAAAATCGTCAAAGTACTTTAAAAATTAGGAAATAATGTGCACGTCTTTCACAAGTTTGCACCCTTTTTAGGCTATTTAGAAATAAAAAGAAGGCTACCGGTACACTAAAAATCCTGCATAGTTATGAAAGCCTCTGACGTTCTTGGTTTGGAAGATGAAGAGTCCATAGTTCTGGATGTCAAGTCACTACAAAAGATGGAGAGGAAGGTTTGCAGGCACTTGGCTACGCAGAGTTCTATCATTGAAGCAGACGTCAACCAGAAATCGAGTGGTAAATGGACAGAGCAATGTATTCTGGCTACTGACAAACCACCATACCGCATTACGGTGGGACTGATGCGTCAAAGAGAGTCAAAATTCAGCCAATTGAAAGAGCTGCTACTAAAATTTCCAACCTTGAAGCGAGCAGTCGATGGATGTCTACAGGCAACTTACCCACCAAGTTCGCACGTCCATGGAAATCCCGAGGAAAGATATCCGGTCCTGAAAGATCCGACTCTCGTCAGAGCCGGACAGCTAGCTTGTTTAGATCTGTTGACAACACTTCCACCGCAGAATAAACCTGAGTACGTTGTCAAAATGTACTCACTGATTGGATGTACATGTAAATTCAACACTCTTCCACGGGAAGGAATCGAGCGCTGACGAAATCCGAAAGAATTATACGAGGATTCGACTCACAGAAGACATCCTGGTGAGTAAGCTTTTGAC
Organism: Orbicella faveolata; assembly: GCF_042242905.1. Classification (NCBI taxonomy): domain Eukaryota; kingdom Metazoa; phylum Cnidaria; class Anthozoa; order Scleractinia; family Merulinidae; genus Orbicella; species Orbicella faveolata. The sequence goes on from NW_028301542.1 coordinate 7,348,162, forward strand.
CTTTCACTTTCAGTCTAATTTAGAATAGATATCTCTCTTCCATGGAACGATTTCTATGTCGCAGACCTTCCCGCATGGTAACCGACCAGCCGCCATGATTCGAAAACAGATTGAATTGGTGCGCGCGTTGGTTTATGGGATACGGCAAGAAAATTTCTTTCCTCAGGCTCCCGCAATGACATCACAGATCACCTGGATAATGTGGGGCGATTAGTCGTGTTTCTATATAAAGGAAGGACATAATAGATCTAAGTAAAACCTATATTTCTCGTTCTTATCCTTGGGTATCTACACTGTTCTTGCTGTCCGACAGCGACATTTCCAGTTTTGGTTGCCTTTTGGCCAACATTGCCAGCGGTGTTGACAAACGACATATGATGGGCCTCTCTTTGAAAATTCAATTTAAAACCGATCGGTTGCTTGAATCTGGAAACGAAAACTGTAAACACGCTGAAAAATTAAAGGGTTTGGCAACATTTCTAAGATCCACGTGTGACGGAGTAATCTATTTGTTTGTGGTCTTGATGACGACAAGTGATAGAAATGAGCAGCAGGTGAGAATATTACATAGTGATAATTTGAAGCTGAAAATGTTAAAAGAAACCTAGTGGTACACTAACCAGGGTCTTTGTCTTTGCCTCGATCTTCATCCTGATAAAGAAAAATAATAATCACACATGGGAAACGAGAACAATTACTTACAAAAGATGTACAGAAGTAGAGAGGTATGAAGATATCGTGTTTACCTGAGCTCGTTTATCGAGAGGGAATGACGCCACCAAGGACCAAGTTATTAGGAAGAAAATAAAGCACTTCATATTCCTTGAGAAATAAAGAATAAAATATGTAGGTTATATAAAGTAGCTTCAAGTTTAGACATGTTAGTGCTGCACAAGGCTGATTTCAAGCATCAGTGTGACACTTATAATTCTCGCGCGGTTCCTTAACTCATGTGCAGTAATTAAGTCACCAAAAAAATAAGCAAGACGACTGGTCGAACTTCATGTGGATTCAAATCATGGTATCCAAACAGATGCCCTCTTCCGTCCACTTGCTTGCATTTCTTGTCTTTTCAAGTACGTCCGAAAAACACCAAAATAAATGACACCCAAATAATCAAATTCAGTAAACAATGTTAAAATTAGGTTCCGTTCGGTAGAGTCATGGCTGCATTCGCATCTATCATCATGTCTAATGTTAAGAGCCCTTAAAAATGCCATGTGTTCACTTTATACCCACCCCCACCCCCTTTCCGAGCTCTGAATATCTCGGTTAATAGTCTGCGAGTTCTCTATGACAGGCAAAGATTCCTTATAAAACCATATGTTGCAATATCAGGGCTAACGGACTGACTTGCTTTTGGACAGACAACTCAAGAAATGAAATCGAAAACAATAATCATAGCTACAAGTAAATTCGCGCATCTACTGTGGTACAAGGGAGACGATAGTATAATCTGTCAAGGGGGTTTGTTTTAATAAGACATTAAAAAAAACAAAAAAACAAAACAAAACAAACAAAACAAAAGCAAAACAAAAACAAAACAAACCCCCCCCCCCAAAAGAAAACCCAAAACAAAAAAAACTATTTTCCGCTCAGAAAGCCCTGAACTTTCCCTACAAAATAACATCTCTCATCTTTGAACCGTTATTTTCTCTCTCTTACCCAGCACCTACGATTTCAAACGTTTCTCAGGATCTCTAAGGAAATAACGTAAATATCTAATTGATTGAAAATTGATTTAAATACACGTAATGGAAGATAAAGAAGGTACTAATTCTGCAGTGTTGTTGAAAAAGAATGAGGAATGCTATCAAAATGACTGTCATAGCAGTTTGAAACCACCATGGCGGTCTCAAACAGCGCCCCAAAACGGTCGACACGTTAGACATGTCTGAGAGAAATAAATGAACTGCCAAAAAAAGTCAAAGCATCAGAAAGGGAATCCTATTTCCAAAATGGTAAAAATATAAATTTATGATTGTTCTAGATATGTGTATTAAACATACCAGTATTGTTCTACCGCAAAATGCAACGTAAATCGATGAAATAACGCACCTGATTACAACCAGTACAGGAATAAATGAAAATGGCCAATCATATCTCTTTTTCGAGCACAATGTATCTTACATGTAGCAGTACCCATCCCCCTTTTTTTCCCCGGGTGGGGAGGGTGGATAGAGCTACGCGTAGGCTTACAACGATGACCTGTCCTTTAGTTCCACTTTTGGAACATTCAAAAAAGTTCCAACATTAAAGAATCGGTCGACAACTTTTATTTCTCAGGAATCACCTTACGAAGCAAAAATGCCCCGATCTTTTTAACCAAGAGGGGCCGGCGTAGCTACAACACGGCATTGGTGATGAAACGTTGATTTTTCTACCAATGTTATGAACAGCAAATTTGAAAGACAGGTAACGAAGAGAATAACGCTAGAAAAACTAGACTTATTAAAACAAACGTGTCATATTATGATTCAAACGGAAATAAAATCTCTTCGATTCCTCGGCTAAATTCTAGAAATCCGGTTTCTTGTCGTAATTATTTTCTCGTCGATGTTGATCATATTGTGATCAACATAGGTACAAATTTTCTCCATGCAAGATACGACGAAGATACGACGTCACGTAGTTAGTATTTTGTCTAATTTATGGTACCTCCACTTGAATTGATTTGTCAATGATTTAGAAAAAAAAAGTTTTTAATGTATCTCTGAAACGATCATTGTAATAAAGGTAAAATTCAAAAGTATAATAAAATATCAAATATCAAATAAGAAATTTAAAAACCAAAGAAAACATTTGCGGAACTCTCGATCGATGAATTGATCGGTTGGGTATTTCTTTTACGACTTATTTGTCATAACCGTAATGGTTCATTTTTCAAATCGATGACATTACGGACATATTTCTTTCCTGAGAGCGGTATGAAACTCCATTAACTGGTTACCTCATACAAACGCTGTATTTTTGAGATGGGACTCCTCGGTTGATCCATTCTTGCATGTACCAGTGACAGAGAATTTACTTCAAAAGACTATTAACTGTATTCGAAAAGAAGACAAAAGTAACTGAATCAACTTGGCCAGGCATCTTAATGTTATATTGTTTCACACCCAGTAAAAAGGTGGCTACAATATGCAACTAATAATACGATAGTGATGTTTGGTTTTCTTGTTCAAATAGAGCTGGAAGTTGCAAAAATGATGTTAATCGGTGTAAATTCTTCCCCCTTGTTTGTACGAAACTGTCCTCTTAAGATCGAAAGCGTCTCCGAGACACGGAATCTACAGAAATGTTAACACAGAAGCCAAGAGCAATAGCAGTCCTTTAAAATGTTTCGCTCGAGCTTATCGTACTCTGCAAAAGCAAAGGGAATGAGCTTCGAAAAGAAACTTATGATTCCTTCAGTTTTTCTTAAGCTGGTAACAAGGGATTGAGGGCAAATTTAAAATGTAACTTAAAATACTTACTGCGTAAGAATCTTCTCCTTGAATGACTTTGTTTAAATTACTCTTCTGAGATCCAAGTCTTTTCAACTGCTTCGCTCTCTGTGGAGAACTGAATGTTGTCTTTTGCTTTACTTTAACTTAAGAAGGCCTAATAATGAAATTATTACACGAAACTGGCATATTATGGAGGCTCAAGTTACAACTGCCAATACCTGCCGGCACTTGAAGAGACTGAAAGAAAGCGCATGCGTCTGGGGCAGGCTTTGTAGTTTCCAGCGAGAAAAGCTGAATGTTCGTCCTTATGCTAGAAACGTTAAGAAACTCAAGATCATCCCGGAATTAATTAATTTAAAGACTAACACGCAGTCTTGCATTCCTAATGTTAATTTAAAGACAAATTTTGTGTGCGAAAATTACGATCAACGATCACAGTAATGTTATAAACAAAAGATTACAAAAAATGTGAGAAAGTAGGGCCGACTAAGCAAGTTTGTCATCTTCTCTCAGGGAAATTTGATAGCTGGTTTTCACATAACGTCACTAAAATCCGAACTACAAAACTATTGATCTTCCTGAGATTTTACTTAAATGATGTATAAGAGCAGCTGAAAACTATTATTCATACACATTTTCGCTCCGAATGGGTTCTTGGTTTTGTGATACACGACGCTCGAATTTCTAAGCTTTTGCGTGACGCAGCATTTACATGACGGCCTAGAGAGCTGTCATGATGGTTAAAAAAGTGACTCATTTCGGGGCACTTGGCTATCTTAACAGTTCATGTCTTAAAAAAAGTCTTATTTTAATGTTTTAGAGTTCCTCGAGGGATAAATTCACGCTTTTGTAGCAAAACTCAGTGATAGATGTTTCTGTTGGTTTCTGGCCGCCATGTTGGTGCCCATACGGATAGGCACCAGCATGGCGTCTCCATACAAATCTCTATAAATTTGGGTAAAACATTTCTCCGCATATCTCGCATAAGAAAAATTGCTGTGACCACAATTTTGGCGAGAGTCTTTGCATATTTATCTTCTTTTATTTCCTAGATTCTGGACTTTATCTATTGACAGGTTTTGATTTTTATTTTGATCTATTTCGACTTGCGTGACACTGAAAACCAGCAATACCCTGATAGTTCGGAAATGTTTTCTGTGAAAGTCGAGCTCCAAATTAAACGGACAAAACATGACCATTACTAAACACTGTTAAATCGAGTTTTGAACCAAACGCGAAAATAGCCATACTTTGAAGGCACGTTTTAAAAATGTGGCACCTGTTTGAAACTGCTGAACTACATGAATAGAAAATATATATGTCCCTTAATTTAAAACAATAATAAAATTTGTCTGCCCACTAGTACACCTAAGTAAAACGCTCTGAGAAACTTCGTAAAGTATAATAAAGATAAAATCTCGAACTATATGATATTCTCTCGTTATTTTCTTGTAACAGAGTTGTGTCTTTACAAGAGTGAAACCCATGTAGCGAATTATTGTATATTTAAGCTGAAAGAAACTAATGTACATGTATGTTGACCCCAGGAAAACAATTCTTGGCTTTCACTGTCACGCAATCCTGACGCGATAAAAACTTTATTCGATAACCATTTAGTGGAATAAATCAAGAAATTGCGATGTTATAGGAAATTAATAAAGATGACACTTCGCTAATTTTTACGTCTGTGCGTTTTCCCAAGCTCAGATATTCGTCGAAATATTTTGCACAAATTTACAGAGACCAGTACCTCCGCGGTACGCCAACATTGCGGCCGAAAAATAGTGTAAACATCTGGAGCTTACTTTGGCTATCTAGGCGGCTGATTATCTGTACTGAACAAACAAGCATTTACATAAGCACTTTTCCTAGTACTTTAACTGCTGATTGGGCTAAAATCACGACATAAGTATATGTTTTTCGAGAAACGCGTTCGTAGGTCACGCACCGCCATAACTCGGATAATCAAAATGTCTCGCTTGCTTGAGAAACGCAAATAACAACGACAAAGGCTGAGGAAAATAGACTGAAACGTTTATAGGCGGATATAAAGGCGTTGACTCTTTTCACGCCCTAAAGACCTCCAAACGTGTAATAAGCTGTTAATCGATTACAAGAAACGCAATCAAAAGCAGAAGAGCTTAAGCACATCCATTCGATTGAATTTCGTACAACTTCAAATGCAGAACATTTAGCTCAATTGCAATATAGCTAGTGCTTCTTAGTATAACGACTGCCTGGGTACACGCAGCAAAGCGTCTGGTTACATTATTTTCGGGTCTCATGTTTCAGTGCCGGAGTTCTGAGTTCAGAATGTGATATAATCCATATCCTACAACTACTCACATGCTCTTATTAAATCTTTCCATTCAGTTTTTGGCAACACGTGACAAATTCCTATCAATTGACCATTACGTGACAGAAAGTCCATATCGGACCCATATTTACATTTCAGCATGCAGAATGAGCGAGGAGTACAGAACATAAGCTTTTCGCTTTAGCAAGCAAGGGACTGACGCTGGAAGGCTTCACTAGTTTTATGGATTGCTGTTTGAGAACAAGGGATAGGAATGTGGTGGATTATCGCGGAGTCATTAGTTGAATGTCATTGAGAAGATGATGTACTTTGCCGAACTCCACGTGTCGCAATGGTTATCCGTTATCGTCTAGGATTCTGAATACACCAGTACTTCATACTTGAACGTAATATCTTACATAAGGTGAGCTAAACATGACTTTTCTGTCATAGTTTAAGTCCAAATACCCAGGAAATCAAATGCAAGAAGATATTTTTACGTTCCCTTTGATTATCTGGTCACAGCCACTTGCCTATTGTTTTCGTTTCTAGCAGGTTAGTGTTGTGATTATCACGATTTTGAGCGCGTTAGTACTCAGCGCTGATGAAAAGCCCAAAAATAATATTCATACCAGGTTTTACACTGACGTTTCTTCTTTCGAAATGTCAGAAACCTAGGTGTTTCAGTGTTTTACCGGGTAGCGAATTTGTCGATTGAAAAAGGGTGCATAATTAAGAATTTTGGGGAAGCGAATTTTAGTGATTTTAAGCAAACTTCTGCTTTATGTGCGACGAATGGTGAGAGAAACATGTCAAATCGGCTTTGGATCTGCCTTTTACAGCAACTGAGGTTAGAACATTTCGAAATTATCAGCTCGGTGTCTATTTCAACTTAACATAGGTCAAGTCAGGTGCCGCATGCTGAAATATATGTCTAACCCGTAAATTGAAATTTGACGACGGATGGTCAAATAATTGCATTTTTGACGTACTTTGAAAAGCTCTCGCGTCGCTCACAATCATTTGTCCAAGGAAATTTTCACAGGAATCTGTAGACCATCCTTCTGCGATTCAACCACCAGAAACTTAATCCATTTGAAGGTTTCGCACATGGTGAAAATTAATTGTATTCACGAAGTACTTTTAAGTGAATGAAATACATGTCTTCGAAATTTAATTATTTTGCACCCAAAAAGACAACGCAACATTCCCTAAAATCAACCCAGTACACATTTAAACATTGTACAAAAATATTTGAGTGTTTTAAAGACGGAAGAATGATGTGGTTTTGCATGCGAGGGTATCAAACTTGCTTAATAAAATGGTGCGTCAAATGACGATTTTAACGGAATTTGGCAATTTGCATATTTCTTTGAAATAAAAGGATATTTTGCCAAAAAACTATCCAGTAGTTTTTGTCATGCCCTAGCCTATCTACCATGAAAATATGAGCGAAATCGAATTTTCGACCCCTGCCGAGTTATTTTCCATTTTTATGGACAGGGACTCTTAAAGATCTACAGAAGTAATCCCCAGTTCGAGAGGCCTGGGAGCAAATGCTTTACAATCGGTGTTTCTTTTGTAGGTGATATTCGACTCACTCCACTGTAGTTGTCTCGGGAGCTCGGTGGTCAGATCGCCGTCCATAAGATCGGTATGTCGATCGTGGATTCGAATCCCGCTTGTGGCATGTGATTTTTCTGTTATTTGTTCTGTTCAATATAGATAGGCGTATCATAGTTCTAGCTTCCTCCCTCACAGCGTTTTTTAGTCAAAGTTTACGGATTTTCGATTTTTCAAACCCAATTCAGTGACATCTTTTTCGCCTTTTTTCAAGTCAGTATATATCAATTTTTTGCACAGGTTCGTTTATATATATCGTTCAGTTTTTCTAATGTTTTTTTTTTTTTGAACTGTGTAAATTCTCGGCCCTTGAAAATCTCTACGAGTATTTTCCTAGAGTAGTTTTAAACAGCGATCGAAATGAATTCTGCCTCTCTGTTTTTTTGTTCTTGTTGTCTTGGTACCGATTCGTCTATTTTTTGTTCGTTAATTCAATATCTTATTGTGAACTATGTGAAGTCTTGCACGGTGTTGTTTTGCACTTTTTTAGTGAACACTTCACTATTGGGATGGTTTTGGGGGGCTAACATTGGCTAAGGCACTATGAAGCCCTAAATTACTAAGGCGATAAGGTGTAAACTTTAATGCTTGTTTGATTAATTAATTTGAAATAGTTAATTAGTCTAGAGGCAAGGAAGTAGTGGGGATTGGGTGGGAAAAGTATTTGTGTGCTCTACGTAAACCATTTTCTAACTCAACGCAAGCTTTGTTTCTGCAACTGAGATAGTAGGGTCATAGTAGCATGCATAACTAAAATGCGATTCCAAAAACAAGAAATTCGAATTGGACTCAAGTCAAAGTACAACTTGTTTTTAATAGCTGAGTACTTAACGTGCTTTCAAGAAAAAGGATCGACAAGTTTTGATTCTCATTAACACGCGAACAGAAATTATGTTCAGATTTCTTAATTTTCAGTCTTTGCGATCGGCCATTTTGGAAACCGTAGGGGCGAAAATCGTTTTTGTTGGTTTTCTCGAATTTAAAGTTCATCGAGCGCACAAAAAAAAAAAAAACTATATTGCATTTCATATCTACGCTGGACAAAACTGTTCTGGATAGACAAAGAGTTAAAGCAAGCAAAACGATGGAAATAATTTTTTGATTGTCTTAAATTTACCCTATTAAATTCCACACATGGAAAGTTATTTTCATATAGATCTCGCAAGGAAAAGTTGCGTTACGGTTGATCTAAATTTGCGGACTGAATCACAAAATTTCGGAAACTTGCGCCATTTCCGAGAGAAAATACGTTATGGTTTACATGAACATCGTAATGTCGGACTAGTGTTGTTGTGCCAAGAAAATCGTTATATGTTTGTGGATTTTTTTCGTGAGTTAGACGAGAGGGCATGAGGAATGAGCCATATTCCATCTTAAGTGCACTACAATCCTGTGATACATCAGCGGTTTAAAGAATCAAAGATTCAAGTTGTGATGCTACCCCTGAAGGGCTATAGGGCAAACCAAACAAAGTTATATTTCTTGCTGTTGTGCAAGAAAATGCGAGAAAAATGCAAGCTCCGGGTAGAGACAGGTCTGGAAACGTTTCTAAAAGCACAAATAGCAGTGTCTGAAGTTCTTGGCTAACAACACTTTAACAAAACACTTTTGGCTTGTGCGAAACGTCAGCTAAAGGCAGCCATCTTCAAAACAGGTGAAAAACCGATCTTGTGGCAAGAACAGTTTAAAGACTTCAAAGAAGATTACTTTCTGAAGACAGTATCGTGTTTCCCCAAATAAGTTGTAAGTCTTTCTCATGCTTTCTTGTCAAATCTTGACGAAAATAACACTCCAAATTTGACTCTTTTTTTTTTTAGAAATCACGTGATTTTGCATACTTTTGTGACTCAGTTACCAAATTTGTTCCAAGTGCAAAATTATATGTGTCACTTTGTTTCTTGTAGCTTTTTGTTGTGAAACGTCGATCCACAACAGTTTTGTCCAGCGTACTACGTAAGGGTTACTTCTGCCGCCACATTTTAATTTTACTCGATTTTTGTCTTCATATGAAAAGTTAATTTCGAGATAACATCCGGTACTTCTCATTGAGAAATTTCCTCTCTTTCAAGAGGTACCAAATATACTGATTTTCCTAGGAAAGTTTTAGTATATTGTCATACAACGCCTTCCAAACTAAAATGTGGCATTCCAATTTGGAACAATTCCGAAGGGTACTGGTATTTGATGCCGAAAAAGTTTGTGTTTCCGATTGGTTTTGGCTTATTGGAAGGAGAAAAAGAAGTGTTCAGTTGAGTCCGCCAGGGACAATACATCCAATTTCACCAAAATGTACAATTTAATGTAAAAAAGATCGTGCACCCATCGCGCTTTCCTTTTTTAGAGATTCAGATTTTCTGATCTCCCGGCCCACAACTTATCAGAATAAAACGGTCATCTATCTATGATTCTAAAAGGATTCAGAATTTCTGATCCCCCAAGACTTTAATAGATTCAAAAAACTGATCCCCAGTCCACAACCCGTCAGAGCAAAACAGTCATCTACTTATAATTCTAAAAGCATTCAGAATTTCTGATCCCCATCACTTCACGGGACAAAAACGGCTATCTGTTCATGGTTCTAAAAGTATTGCGAATTTCTGATACCCCTCCCCCACCAAATCTGCCAACACGATAGAAAGAGCTGTCGATTTATAATTCTACAACAATTCAGAATTTCTGATCCCACATGACTTAAAGGGATTCAAAAATTCTGATCCCCCACTGCATAACTTATCAGAACAAAACGGTCATCTACCTATAATTCTTAAAAGGATTCAGAATTTCTGATCCCCCTTATCAGGTGACAGGACAGAAATAGCCGTCTATTTATAATTCACAAGAAATTAACTAGATGTCTGATAGCTAAAAAGTAACGATTGGATAGTAACTTTAAACACATTACAGACAAAATGGATCACAGAGCAAAGGGCATCAGAAAAGTACAAAAATGAAATATTCACAGATAGGTCATTATTTATAACGATTTAAAACCACGCCAAAGGATCGAGACAAAAATTGCAGTTTCATGCCGGACAGTGAAAGGTTTTATTTTCAATTCAAAAAGATATGAATTTAGGCTCCAGAATTACAAGATGTTATTTAAAGTTCACATCAAAGATAACAAGAATTTTAATCAGGACTCAGCTGCCGTCTGCGCCACCTCCGTTTCTGCTTTAATGTGTTCGTTTCGGATTGACGGCCGCTATTCTTGCCTTTTTTTTCCCTCTGCTCTGCAATGAAGCAATTGAAGCTAAATATTTTTATAAATAGCGATAGAATTAACATTATTTTTCATTAATCAATTGATCGGGAGTGTATTCTTTTGTAAAGAATAAAGAGCAGTATGTAGGCAATGCGGTAGTGAAGTGTATCGAGCGTGATCTGTAGCTTCAAATCAATTCAGTGTAAACTTTAAGTTACCTCTTCAAAAAGCACACTAACAAGCTATTATGCAAGCATTTCATACATAGGAAATGCGTGTGAATAATTTCCTTGTTACGGGTGCTAATAAAATCAGGAGAACAAACGTTTTTCTTGTGTTTCAGTGATCGCGAAATAAATATAACAACGAAATTTCTTCAGCCACAACATTGATTTCGATTCAAAGATTGAGCAGCTAACTATAATGTTGAGCAACAATTATGATATACTTACTTTTCTGCGACTTGCCTTTCTTTCACCGAAGCAATCAAGATACTCATTTGAACTTGGACAAATCATTCCATGTTTCTTGCTGCTATTGACAATGTTGGATTCGAAATTGCGCGCAAATAACCGACTCCTTTAGAAAGGGAATCTGCTGGTCAAAAGTATTCATTTATCAGATTGACCGAAGGATTATGGGATCGGCCGGAAACACCAAAATGGCGGGCGAAGATCGTGGTGAATGTTGTTAGGATTCGATAACAAAGCTCTGTTATTTTATAGCCTTGCTCTACGTTGGAAAGCAGTCACAAATTGTTTACAGATGTCCGTTGTTATTCCAGTTGAGTCAAATCCCAGTAAAGGTGGAAAAGTATGAAGTTTCGTCGGCAAAACAGTGTGGCAATCAAACTATTTGCCAGCAGCTGGCGGTTTCTCTTACACTCGTCAGGTTTACAGAAAGCTTATGGTCCCTGCAGCTTTCCAAGGTAAACTGATTTTCTTGCATAATTTGTGAAGGTTCTTGAAATACTGGAAACGTTCTGGCCGGTTAAATTGATCGTGGAAGATTACAGAAGATGCAGATGCTTTAACACACTGTTAAGTCTTGTTGATTTCGTGAATGCAAATGTTCATTTCCTAAAGGAGTTATGAAAGCAACTGTATTCAACACAACAATATACAAACAATTTCGCGTTGGGAAAATCATTCATTGTAAAAGTACAATAAGTGCAATAAATGTGAGCTCTCTCATGTAGTTTACATATACTTCATATAGCTAGTGTATATCTTGTCTAGGATCAAGTGGGCATACATGTATTTATTATACAACAACTAAAACACAAGATATCAAAAAGCAACATCCTTCACCTTTTTGATTTTCAGGTTGATGGTGGTGCTCTTGAGGTTATGTTAGATGTGCATATTACATTATCAAGACCTTTTGTTTGCCACTTATTACTTGAGTTGCAAAAGACTGATGTTATTTTCATTAGGGTGGTTGAAGTTCTCTTTAATTGGGCAGTATTTCAAAGGTTTTTTTACAATTTGGCATTTCATTATGCAAATAGAGGTTATTTAGAACAGCAGATATAATTCACAGCTAGGTTACGGAAAATTACTTTTCACCACTTCCAGAAATTTGTACATAAGGCTTACCATAATTTAGAAAACACATGATTCATGGATAAAATTAATTGAAAAAAATACTTTCATGAAGAAATTAATGTAATTGAAATTTGAAATTCATTTCAAGAATATTTTGTGCTTTTCCGGTCACGAAATCTGTTTACATTTCATGAAAATTTACTGAAGAATGTAAACATTTACTAGACTCCAATTTAAGTAGCTGAGAAGTGTTTCAAACAGGATTTTTGAAAGATATATATTAAATTTAAGTAAGTTTTGTGATAAATCGCAACATAATGGAAACTCATTTTCAGGCAGATTTTGTCCTCCTTTTGCATCTGGATGTGCCTGGTTTTTGGTATTAAATTTTAATGTACAACTGTAGCAGGTTTAAATAAAACTATGAGTTATTTATACATTTTCCTATGTAAATACAGAGATTTCACTCAGGTTTAGGATTTGAAGAGCAGGTATCAAAGTTCAATATAAAATGAGTAATGAAGAGTTTTCAATAGTTAGCTATATATTCACCACCTGTGACTAAGAAAGCTTTTGGCTAGGTTAATATTAAAGTGCTACGTGTACATGAGTGATGGATAATTTTTAGATTGGCTGCTATCTTTTTACTATCTCTGGCTTTTGGGTAGCTTATCACAGTGCGATATGAGTGATGGGTAGTTTTCAGATAGGCTATCTTTTTACTAACTACAGCAGAGGTAGGTTTCAGATGGGATAGTGTTTTATTGTTCAATATAAGGACTAGACTTCAGATAGTTTTTGGCTTACTACAGTAGTGGTGGTTTTTGGATAGACAAGTTAGTGGATAGCTAGGCCATCTAAGTATCTGTTGAATATCTATACAGGAAGCTAGTTTTTAGCTAGTCTATCTATTTCCTAACTATCTGATGGATAGATATTAGTTAACTTTAAGCCATGCCAAAGATAGCTATCCTCTATCTACAAAACCTCTTGGATAGAAAAAGATAGAGATTTTCATCCGTCAACCAGGAATGAGATAGTTGCAAGTAGCATGAAGTTAGTAATAAACTAGTAATAAGATATGATCGTTTTTGGGAGGGTTTCTTTAACTGAGGACAGCAAACTATTGCCAGCTACCAGGAAACATCTCCAAGATGAGTGTGCCAAATTAAAAAAGAAAGAATAGAATTGCTTGTAGCATTAGCTGCAATACTTGCATCCATATCTGTCAGGTCTTTATAAAAACAATTTTACCCACACCCTTCTCCTTTGAGCATGGTTAAACTGGTTGCGTAACTGAATTTTGAATGAACTGGTAGCCCACTCAAAAAGTTAGACTGAAGATGTAAAAACATGTTGGGCAAAGCTAAAGTCCATGGCCGCTGCTATATGACAACAGGTTTTTGGAGGACACTGTATACATGTATGTAGAGTACATTGACCCACTTAAATGTATCAACTGCAAATTTAAATGTACATGTAAATTGCAGTCTTTAATTGTCATCCCTGTAATGCACTGCAGTGTTCCTGAACGCTCTTTTTGTTTGATAACAGTCAGGTGCCTTGTTTCCATGTTAAACAGAAATTGTTAGAAATTTTTCCTTCACACAAGATGAGCTAATTCTGCCAGAGGACGTGGAGTCTGCATTTATGCCTACAGTTGTGCAGTTTGAGTAATCTCACTTTTTTGGTCAATTCTGAACTTTCCTATCCTCTTAGGTACTGTTTGATATTGTTTTTTTAGACTTACAGCTACTGTAATTTTGAAGTGCATAGATCATTGTAATACAATGTGTGATGTTTACAGTTACTTATATTAATGGACTGCGGTGAAGAAACTTGTTCTTCATCACTCTCTCAGTATAATCTGAGACTGTGTATGGAATCTGTTAAGAATTATGCTATATTTGTATAAAATTTCTAATTGAATATTGTTATCAAGAAAAAATATTTTGATTAGACATTGTTCAGGCAGGCAGCAAGATCTGAACCCTGTCTTCAATGTTATGATTTAATGTGGCTACATTGGATGTAACACTGGCTTTGCTGCAGGGGATCAGAAATTCTGAATCTTCTCCTGTGTTCTTTGGGGGATCAGAAATTCTGAACCCTTTCTAGAGTTCTTTAGGGGATCAGAAATTCTGAACCCTTTCTAGTGTTCTTTGGGGGATCAGAAATTCTGAACCCTTTCTAGTGTTCTTTGGGGGATCAGAAATTCTGAACCCTTTTTAGTGTTCTTCGGGGGATCAGAAATTCTGAACCTTTTCTAATGTTCTTTGAGAGATCAGAAATTCTGAACCCTTTCTAGTGTTCTTTGGGGGATCAGAAATTCTGAACCCTTTCTAGTGTTCTTTGGGGGATCAGAAATTCTGAACCCTTTCTAGTGTTCTTTGGGGGATCAGAAATTCTGAACCTTTTTTAGTGTTCTTCGGGGGATCAGAAATTCTGAACCTTTTCTAATGTTCTTTGGGAGATCAGAAATTCTGAACCCTTTCTAGTGTTCTTTGGGGGATTTGAAATTTTGAATCCTCTCTTGTGTTGTTTGGGGATCAGAAATTTTGAATCGTTTTCTATGGAGGTACCTCTCGAGACGAGAAATTCAAAAAAATCATTTGGTGTCTTATGCGTGACTTAAACATTACATTTCAGTTCAAATAAAGAATAGGAAATTGCTTGGAAGAATTTTTTAATTCCTTGCAAACAGGGAAACTTTTCCTCTGAGTTTTAACACCAGTTTAAGATTCTTAGTATATTGCAAAAATCGTCTTTGGAATTAAATGGCAATCATAGACTTCCGTCTAAGCTCCACGTTTCACTTTAGGCCAATTTTGCACTCATTTCCAACGGAACTTCCAAGCCTGCAACGTAAAAATAACTTTTCTCCGAGACAGGTTTCTATTTTACACCGAAAAAGTAGCCATTTTTGAAGTGGTTCTTGGTATTTACTCTGAATTTTATCAAATTGGAACACCACATTTTAGTTTGGAAGGCGTTATACTGTTGCTTGCAGTATAACAGGGTTGTGGCAACCAGAGGTTCGACTACATTTATTGATTTAACTAGACGCTCTAAGAGCGTTTACTCGGGCTTTGTATCATAGTATCAAATCGTACTTTACGAAAACGCGTATTGGACACAATAAAAGCAAATTAAAGAATCAGGATATTTTAGCACAAGAGTTCCGCTTCGATATTTACTATTCAGGTTGCTTTGTTGATTATCCTCCTCATCCTATCGCAAGTTGTAAGTTTAATCCATTTTGGTTCAAGAATGAAGCACAGTTGTCTACGCAGCGATGGAGAAGTTGTTTGCAAAGACTTTTCGAGGTCTTTTTACAACTTATGGCGATTACTTTGTACATACTAGCAGAAATTGTACTGGTCGTGGCGATCCGAGTAAATTGTGTAGCTGAACATCTTTGCCGTGTTGCGATCTTAAACCCTTTTCAAGAGTCGTTTCTCCTTTGGAGAGCGAATAATCCCTTTCGAGAGAGACAAAACGAATCATGATAAACTCCTTCGCGAAAACAACAGTCCTGTGACTAGGCTCAAATTGCATTGCATATAATTTGCATAAACTTTCAAGTTGTGTATTTTACGGATAACTTCCAAGAATTTGCGACCTTTAACGCAGTTCATGAAGAAATATTCAAGCTACGTATATTTATTGAATCAAGGCAGAAATATTTTTAAAGAGGACTCTCATTTATGAGGGAAGATGCGGCATTCTGTTTTGCTATTTATTTTGGTTTCATGCTCGTCTAGTTCATGTCACGCAACATGATTTTCTTTTGCAGTCAGACACAGTTTTCTAAAAGAATTGGCGATTGCTAAGACCGCTAAATATATTTAAAGTACTAGTGAAATAACTGCCTATCGTCAATGCAGATTTTCCTTAGGACTTGGCAAGAACATTGGTTCGTCAATAATCCCGCACAATGCCCCGCACAATCGAAGGTTTAGTTCTCCCGCACAATGTGCCTCCAAAATCACACGTTATTTTTTTTTTCCTCCACACTATTAGAAAGCCAACTAAGTTGGAGGTAAGAAATTTAATCCAAGTCACCGAAAGTCTTATCTTTACAACTTTGGAGATCGACATATTTTGCGCGGTGCAAGAAACAAGTCGCATGTTTTTAATGAGCTACGAGTCCAAAAACGTTTTTGTATTTACCTCGTTTTACTGCAATATGATTTGTTTTACTGCAATGTTCTAAATAATACCAGCAGTAGCCACATACCGTCATTGACTGCCTATTTTTTGCCAGTGTTCTCGTAGATTGAACTCACACCGCAGTCGGCTCAGTTGTCATCTCACGAGAACGTTTCGAGCGTGAACTTTGCTTACCTGGCTGGCTTTCAAGCAATGTAATTCGTGGACCGACCCTTTCTGAATACGATCGACATCTTTGCGTGTGAGATGAACGTATAAGGTGTGATTCTTGCCAAAACTTTCTTCCCAAAAGACCGCATTCTATCACGAATAGCGAGCAATGTCGCGTTTTTCGCCCCCAGTTTCCATGGTCAACGCATGGAACGCCTGGGACCATGAGCCCCCTTTTGGCGACCAAAACGCTGGCATTTTAAGACTCGCGCTAAGCCCGAGTAAAAAAATCAGACTCCCGGACTTAATTTGTACGATTTGCGAATCGTACGGGTGATTATACAGACCGCATTAGATTCCACTCAGCCTCCTTACCATTATTTATATCAGTACTGATACTTAGAAAGGGGCAAATAATCAAAGGCCTATGCAAAAAGTTATTAGAAAATACGCACGTGCCCTCAAAAAAAAAAAAAAACAAAATTTTAAGGAGGGATAATGTGATAGGGATTAAAAGTAGTGAGGGGAGTGGGGAGGATGTTAAATATTAGCAGCCGAGATTTTTGCGTTTGGTTTCATTTTTGAGTTGGTTGATACTCAGTACGGAGAGCTGCTCGTTATGGGAGTTTTAAGGCACATTAACATTGGTATAAATTCCGTTTTCAATTAGACTAGCTGCATGTTTCGACAATTTTGGATCCAATTTTCTGTAACATTCTCGGCATCTTTTTCTTGTCCTAACCTTCCCACAATGCAATACCAAGGCAAGACCAATCAAAGCAAAGCTCATCAAACAATCAGTAAAACTGCTTTTTAAACCCATTTTATTACCTTACTACTTCTACAATTAGTTCTTCCTGCATGTGCTCAGTCAATATTAACCCAAATATTTACTAAACTGTAACTGAAGCCGTTTTCCGTGCCCTTAAAAGGAATCTACATTCATTTTCGACCGTTCCATTGATGTTCGACAGCAACATTCCCTGAATTGGTTCCCTATTGGCCAACATTGCCACCGGTGGCCCCAAACGTCATCTGACGTTTGCCAATATACGCGATATAAGGGATGTATGGAGGGTACTGTGGGTCGTTCAGTCGTGTTTCTATGAAAAGGACATAATATTATTCACTAAAACCCGTAGTTCTCCTCATTATCGATACGTTAATATACTACGCTTATCAGATCGGGAAAAACGATTTATGATGGACTTAACAAGAAAGAAATATGAAGAACTTTTTTTTTTTTTGCCTTGTTCGTTGAACAAAAGCAACTAAACGCTAATTAAGGTAAAAGTAACGAGGATCAGGTAACTTGGAACTATTTTTAATTACTGGCCTAAAACAATAATCCAAGCCATTAGGCTGGCTAATCAAAAGAAACCGAGATAAGGCAACAACTGACAGAGATTGTTTTTGTAGTACAACTTCGAACTTTGCTCAAAATTTCACACCGAAGAAACACTTTTGGAGACCTTAACTGGTGAACTAAATGCAACTAACATAAAGTAGTTCGGAAGAAATCTGTATCTGAGTTATACGCTCGATACAAAGATTTTTTTACGAAAGGGTTATAGACTGTATATAAGCCGATTTAATGACAAAGCTGCGTAAACAAAATCATTTGTAACCCAATTTACCGCAAGGAAAAAAAAAACAAAGAAAACATTGTTATTGGCCGGATTAGGATCGGTCGGTAAAGTGAAAAATCGTGACCTCGGGCTTGAAAGTGCTGACCTCGGCGGCCTGCGGCCTCGGTTAGAATCTCTAAGACCGATACTGGTCTTAGTTTTTTACTATTAAGACCTAGCTCCCAGCCGGCAACGACATATGTATATTGCGTGTTTAATTTCTACAAACCTGGTTACGCTTATTGGGTATAGTTTGTGAAAATTTAACGTGCAAAAATAGTTAAACCACACGCTGAACAATTACATGCTCACAATTGATATATATATATATATATATATATATATATATATATATATATATATATATATATATATATATATATTTCTAGTTTCTGATACAAGAAAAACAAATCATCTTTTCCCTTTATGGTTAATTATTGCAATCAACCATGTTGCCGTGCGTCTGCTCAGTAATAATGACATTACAGAAGACATCAAAATGTGGTAAGAGCAATAATGACACACTCAGCTATCGCCTGGTGTGCCACTTTTTTTTTTTTTTTTTTTTTTTCAAAAGCTGGGTATAAATCCCAAGACCGGAGCGGAGAAACCTTTCCATGCTGTATTGAGAGCCTGCCAAAAGAAATTAAGTTATATATTCGGCAAGTTACACCTAGATTTATTATTAACATCTCGTACATTCGCATGTACAAGAAGCAGAACTAACCTCGTCGGCCATATCCGAGGTTAAACTGATGTCCAACAGCAACATTCCCTGAGTTGGTTCCTTGTTGGCCAACGTTACCACCAGTGTTGCCAAACGACATACCGCCACCGTAGTACTGTGGGTCGTCCAGTCGCGTTTCTGAAAGAAAAAAAAAACATAGTACAGTTGAACAAGAGAAGATCAAGGTAAAATAGTAAATCCTCCATGTAGGCCTTATACCCAAGGTTATCTCTAAATGTGATACCCAGATCTTCTCCGTATGTTACTCTCACGAACAGTGCACGGCCCAGGCAAACTTTCTCGAAACGAACATTGCTACCGGTATGGCCAAACGACATATTATGTGGGTCGTTTAGTCGTGTTTCTAGAAAAAGAAAAGACATAATAGAACTAAATAAAACTCGTAGTTCTCGTTATTTTCGGTGGGTATTTACATTATTTTGGTTGTCCGACGGCGACATTTCCAGCATTGGTTCACTGCATGTTGACCATAAGTGCCCGGGGTGTTGCCAAACGACATATAACTTCGGCAGCCTTGCGAAATATAATGGAACAGATTTTATCATATCTATCTCTGTCGAGACTTGTCTTGTTAGCTTTAGATTATATAACATCGCACTAGCATCATAAATTGTACTTGAGCTTCATTAAATCGATAGTAACGAAAAAATGAGTTGTGTAACAATTTTTTCTTCGATTTTGACGAGTTTCTCTATAAGAATTCAATTTAGGACAAATCGGTCGCTAGCGTCTGGAACTGACAACACTAAACATGCTGTAAAAGGGCATGGCGTCATTTTTTTTTCTGAACTCTTGTGGCTAACCCACCATAAGGGTAAGCTCAGGAGCCGCTGACGAGAAGTCTAATTTGACAGTTTTCACAATTAATGATATTGAATCTGAAAATGCTAACAACAACAACAAAAAAAACCACTTGTGCACTAACCAGGACCTTTGTCTTTGCCTTGATCTTCATCCTGTTAAATAACAACAACAAAAAAATATGTGTTTGAAAATTCCCCGCGAAACAATTCCTTACTACAGATGTTGCCCTTGTAAGAAACCCGATAAATTTCACAGATATAAAGATATTGTGCATGTTCACCTGAACAAAGCACTTCATATTCCTTGAAAAATAAACAAATGAAATATGCAGGTTAAATAAATTTGCTTATAGCGAAGTTATTTTAAAGCGACATGAGACTGATTGGAAACCTCATTGTGACACTAAAGGCTGGTTTCCACTAGCGACGGGGTTGGAGTCATAGTCGCAGTTGGAGTCATAAGTTAAAAACGATTACGACCTCGTGAGAGTCGAAAATCGAAATTGTAAGCGGGGTCATAAGCTCGTCGTTTATGATCCGGTGAAAACTAGACTGCCGGAGTCGGAAGCAGGATTGTAAAGAGCCAACCAGTCACAAGCCCCGGAATCGAACAATGTGATTGGTTTATCCTTAATTCTGCTTCCAGGACAGACGACGTAAGAAATGAATCGAAAACAACAATCAGAGATACAAGCAAATTTACACAATTTCAATCCAACATTTTTTAGTTTGCCACCTCCAATTTCAAACTTTTCTCAGGATGCCAAAATATAACGTAAATTAACAGAAAGTTGACATAAAATCATAGTGGAGGAAGGTACCAATTCATTAGTGCTGTTTAAAGAGTTGGAAATATGAGGAATTCTATTAAAAATACTCTCATAGCAGTTTGAAATAACAGTGGCATTCCATGGACATTTACAAACTGTATTGTTTTAGCTTATATAAACTAAACGATGTAATAGTCTTAACTAGCATATTGTACTGTGAGTAAGTATTATGTTGTAATATTACTATTTTCCTCTTATTATTTTGTTTAGTTTTTTCCTATTTATATTGTGTTTGTAAATTGATAAAATAAAGTAATAAATGAACAAAAAACAAAACAAACAAACAAACAAAAACAAAACCAAAACAGAAAACACAGACATGCGAAAAAAAAAAAAAAAAATCGCACTCTCAAACAAAGCCCCAAAGCGGTAAATACATCAAAGTTTCTGAGAGAGTTAGATGAACAGACAATGGGAAACAAAAGCAAAAGTATCATCCCACGGTCTTGTCTCTTTCTTTCTTTCTTTCTTTCTTTCTTTTTCTTTTTTCTTTTTCTTTTTTTTTTTTTTTTACTGTGTAATGATTATAAGTAGCCATTTCGAAGGTAATAACGCGTTGTCCTCCGAGGAATTTAATTATTTCTTATTTGAAGAAGTTGGAAAGACATGGAATTGAGCTGTTGAACATGAACAACTGTTGAACATGAAATTGACAGCTGTGTAGTGGACAAGCATTTCTGAAGCCTGCCCCAGAACTGTCAAGACATCTGTTGCTGCCATTTGCCCCTATTATATGTCTTCTACAGGGCTCCAATATTGCTGTGAAAATGTTTCTTTATGATACCAAATTTAAGAGACAATGTCTGTAAAAGCAATCTAGACGAGCTGGCTTGAAAAATAGATTACATTCATTTCTTGTGGGCTGCAAGACATTCATGTACCTATGGTAAAACAATAGTGCGTTCGAAATGTTTGATTGGATCTTGAGGAACATTCTATTCACCCGAGTGACGTTCAAAATATTTAAGAAAATGTTTTGCATGAGTGAAGTTAGTCCCCGATATAACAATTAAGGTGCCCACATTTTTCTGTTACTTTTTTTTTTTCCAATTTTATTATGGTTGCAATTGCGATTATTGGTAACTGAACTTTGTGCCCCGCAATCATACTCGTATACTTGTATACTCCTCAGTCCTACTATATAATAGTTTGGGTATTCGAGATGGGGCAGTGGTCAGAACGCACACCTCCCACCAGTGTGGCCTGGTTCCGATTTCGGCTCGGTGCCATACGTGGGCCGAGTTTCTCAAATCTCCAAATTCCAATTTAAGCAGATTGGAGAACGCACATGAAAACCAGCAAAGGTTGATGTAGCTTCCTCTCTATTATTGTAGTTATATTGTTTCTTTCCTTATGTAAGTAGCGTTTGGATATCACTGTTGGCTACGTGAAATGACCAGTGTCCAACAATCAATAGATTGGTTCCGTAAAATACATTAAACATAGTAAAAAATTGACCGTTGAAAACAATGATCTCTTTCGAAATGGTAACAACAGCCTAAATGAAAAATAGTGACTTATCATCGTGCGCCAAGGTATATAATACTTGTCAACTACACAGCTGTCAATTTCATGTTTAGCAGTTGCAAAATTAGAAACAGCTGAATTCTATGCCTTTCCAACTTCTTCAAATAAGAAATAATTAAATTCCTTGGGGTACGACATGTTATTACCCTCGAAATGGCCATTTTAAACAGGTTCTTTTCATCATTACACAGGAAAAAAAAAATGTGCCCAAATGCCAGTTTCTTGCCAGTTTCATTTGTATCTCCAAGAACCGATCCATTTTTTGGCTGAAGGGACTTAGTTCAGGTTACCAGTAGTGCCGATTCCGTATCGTTACTTACACGTTGGAGGTAATAAATAGACAACGGAGGAGCGTGTGCAGTCACAGCTCAATCTTCAAACAACAATAATTAAATTCTTTGGTAAACGATATGTTGTTACTTCCAGAGTGGTGACTTCAAACAGTTATTGTCTGTATTACAGGGACCTAATGTGTTTCAAAAGGCAAATTTTGTTTAGTTTCATCTTAGTGACCGATGCATTCTTAGCTGGAAAAAGGTTATTTCAGGTAACCAATAGTGATATCTTATCGTTACTTACACGTGACAAGTAATGACTAAACAACAGAAGAGCGTGTGCATACATAGCTCAATTGTGAGAACTTTTGTCCTTCAGAAACTGCAAAGAAAAATAATTAGATTCTTTGATAGAAAAAGTGTTCTTTTCCCCAAATACATTATTAACAAAAAACCTTTTGCTGTCATGGCACCAGAAAGTAATCGTTTCAAGAGGACAACTTTATGCCACTGTATTTTACTCTCAAGAACCAAACATTCTAGTATGGAAAGTAGTTATTTTAGGTAACCAATAGTGATACCTTATCGCGGGAAGATTTAGTTATTAAGCATTGGACGAACACACAAGCTTACAACTCAAGTTCATGTCTTTTTAACGTCAGATTTAGCAAACAAAAATGATTAAATTCCTTGGTGGAAGATACGTCGTTCAGAGATTGGAAACGGGACTTATTGTGACCATTGTACGGGAAGTGATGTTTTTCAAAGGCCAATTTGGTCATGCCAGTTTTCCGTGTATTTCCGTCAATCAATCTATTATTAGATGGAACCTAGCTAATACCACAAAACAATGGGCAAAAATTAAGGGCGGTTTTTCAGTAAGAGAATTACTGAACCGAAATGGCAACTCCCTTAGTAACACTTGACAAATCTGACTCACTGCGTAGCCTTTTGTCCTCTTTTGTTTAAAAGCATGGTGTGTCGGTCGCAATTTTTGTCCATAATATTAGCCTTAATCTTGGGTCTGGGAATGCAAGAACAGTTTTTGGTTAAGAAATTAGTTTTGATGCACCTTAAGGCTCTCAAAATTTCTATTCTTAGAAGGATTTTAGCGTTTTTCTCACTCGGGGAAATTTTTCATTAAGTAAATATTTAGAAGGCTACCTAGGCAAATGTTGCTGGGCATGCGCTGTTCCCAAGCTTCACAGGTGCAAGCAAGTCCCGGCATTTGTCAACTGAACTGCAATGAAAATGTTTTCCAATTTACGGCTGTCAATTTCAGATGTATTTGCTAAATGTTCAGAACTTCTTAAAAGGAGGGAAAGTCACAGGTTACAATCAATTCAGTTCTCCATAGAGAGCTAGCCTGTTAGGAAGGTTTTGCTGATCTTGGAAGAAGGTTGGTCTTAGAGGACAATATCAAAAGAGAAGACTCTAGCGCAGTAAGTTTTCTGTTATTGATAAAGTCCTTGAAATTGACCGATGAAAGGCGAGGATTTTATACCATCAAATTTTTAGGCAAGTCCCGCCAAATCCCTATGGCATATTAGAAATCTTCTTTCAGTTTTCACGTACATGTAGTTGTGAAAACTCATTACCGTATTTCAATGAAGGATGTGCAATTTGATGCTTTGTTTCCCTTACGGTTTTTCCACATTCTCATGGTATACACGTGTTTCGTGAATTCGTTTCGGTTTCGGAAGTGAGATAAAAGATAGGCCGAAAACTTTTCATTGTGATAATGCAGCCAAGATTTTAGAAAGCTGTTTGTTGGACTTTGAAAAAACAACAGAGTTAAAAAAAAATTGGCTCTCTTTTCAAGTCAGTTATATGATGATAATGTGGAAACATTTATTCACAGGAATTACCAAAACACATTTTATTAAATAGATGTATCGTTACACGGATAAGGGCACGGAAGCGATGATTATAGGAACGCTTTTTTCGTCGAGAGTTAACTCGGACACATTGATGGGGTCGCAAGGTGGGATGATACTTTTGCTCCTTTAACTTCCGATGTCTGTTCCTTTAACACTCTCAGAAGTTTTTGATTTATCGACCGTTTAATTTTGGGGCTTTGTTTGAGAGTGCCAGTGTTGTTTCAAACTGCAATGAGAGTATTTTAGAAAGAAATCCTCATAGTTCCACCTCTTTGAACAGCACTGCGGAATTACTACCTTCTTCTATTATGATTTTAAGTCAATTTTCAACTAATTGGAAGTTCTGAGAGAAGTTTGAAGTCGGAGATGGTAGACAAAAATTGGTGGTGTAAAGATGAGTGATGTGTAAATTTGCTTGTAGCTCTGAGTTTTGTTTTCCATTCATTTCTTGCGTCGTCTGTCCGGGAAGCAAAAGAATAAACCAATCCCAGTGTTCGATTCCGGAGCTTGTGATTGGTTGGTTCTTCAGCTTCTGCTTCCGACTCCCGACAGTCTATAGTTTTCACTGGAAAATAGGCGACTTTCACTAGGTCGTAAGCGCTCTTAGCTTATGACTCCAACTACGACTATGACTCTAACCCCGTCGCTAGTGAAAACCAGCCTTTAGTGTCACAATGAGATTGCAAATCAGTCTCGTGTCGCTTTAACATAACTCCGCTTTAGGCAACTTTATTTAACCTGCATATTTCATTTGTTTATTTTTCAAGGAATATGAAGTGCTTCGTTTTCTTCATAGCAACTTGGGCCTTGGTAGCGTCATTCCCTCTCGATAAACAAGCTCAGGTAAATACAATATATTTATACTTGTGTAGTTTGTCGGGTTTAATTCTTGCAAGGGCAACATCTGTAGTAAGGAATTGTTGCTCGCAGTATTTTCACACACATGATTTTTTTTTTCTTTAACAGGATGAAGATCAAGGCAAAGACAAAGATACTGGTTAGTGCACCAGTCGGTTTCTTTTAGCATTTTTAAATTCAATGTCACTATTTCCAAGAACTGTCAAATTATATTTCTGGTTAGCGGCTCGTGAGCTTACCCTGATGGTCAGTCAACAAGAGGTCACACAAATAGATGACGCCATCACCCTTTTAAAGCGTGTTTAGTGTTGTCGGTTCCAAGAGAAACTCAACAAAATCGTAGAAAAAAATGTTAGGCAACTTATTTTTCGTTACTATCGATTTAATGAAGCTCGAGTAAAATTTATAATCTTATTGTACTGCGATGTTATTTGATCTAAAGGTGACAAAACAAGTCTCGACAGAGATAGATATGATAACATTTGTTCCATCAAATTTCGCAAGGCTGCCGAAGTTATATGAAGTTTGTAAACACCGCTGGCACTTTTGGTCAACACTAAGTGAAGCAATGCTGGAAATGTCGCTGTCGGACATCAAGAAGAGTGTAAATACCCACCGATAATAACGAGAACTACGGGTTTTACTTAGGGTGCGTTTCTTTAAAAAAAAAAAAAAAAAAAAAAAAATGCAAGATTGGATTCTTAAATCCTAAAGAATCCAAAAACGAATTTTGCGTTTCTTTACTAAACAGATCAATCCAAGATCTCTCGGATCATGGTGGGTCAAAGGAACCGAAGAATCCACCCTGGGAGTGGATTCTTCGGTTCCTTTGACACATGCACTATATTATATGTCGTTTGGCCTTACCGGTAGCAATGTAATTAGGCTTCTCCGCAACCTGATATCAACACAGTGTGTTAACCAATACTGCTGATAGAACAGCGACTATGGTCTATAAATCTATCTCTTAATGCTCTCGCCCCTGATTATCTGAAATCAATGTTTACTGATCGGAGTGCAATATCTAGCTATTCTCTTAGGAATTGTGAGGGCAAACTAGCTGTTCCATAACCCCGTACCAATTTTCTAAAAAACAGTTTCAGCTAAAGTGGTGCAGTACTGTGGAACAGCCTACCTACCAATCTGCGGCAAGCGCAAACTCTTACTAGTTTTAAATCCGGCTGCAAGGGGCTTCCTTCTTGATAATGAATAAGTTAATTAATCACACGGCATTCATGGAAAGCAGGCACTTTGTTATTCTTTTTATTTTTGTTATTATTAGATTTAATTAGTAGTAGATTAGTATCTTAACAATGTAATTAATGCAATTTGAGTATTTACTTTAAGTCCTGATGTTTTACCCGTGTATAAATAAAGTTAAGTAAAATAATAAATAAAAAACAAATAAATGTTGGTTTCGGGAAAGTTTGCTTGGGCTGTCCACGAATCGCGCGAGTAACATCCGTGGAAGAACTGGCTATCATACTGAAATATCACCTTGTGTATAAGGCCTACATGGGGGATTTACTTTCTTACCTTGATCCTCTCTAACTCTTGCTCAATTGTACTATGCTCTTTTGTTCAGAAACACGACTGAACGACCCACAGTACTACGGTGGCGGTATGTCGTTTGGAAACACTGCTGGTAACGTTGGCCAACAAGGAACCAACTCAGGGAATGTTGCTGTCGGGCATCAATGGAACGCCGGACATTATGGCCGACGAGGTGGGTTCTACTTCTTGTACATGTAAATGTATCGAAACTGAGATAAAGATCTCGGCATAACTTGCCGTAATATATAGCTTATTTTATTTCGGTAAGCGATGAATAGAGCATGAAAAGGTTTTTATGCTCCGGTCTTGGGATTTATATCCAGCTTTTGAACAAAACCGTGGCACACGAAGCGATAGCTGAGTGTGTCACTGTTGTTCTTACCACATGCATTTTGATATCCTCTGTAATCTATTACTGAACAGACGCATGGCAACATGGAATCTATTTGTTTTATAGTATAAAGATTTCGCCAAGCCTAATAGCGGAGCTCCTGACCGTAATATTAACCGTAAAGGTAAAAGGGGTTTGTTTACCTCGGATCAGAAACTTAAAACAATGATCAATTCTAAGCAGCTAACAAAAGAAGTCTTGATAGACATAAATATGATAGCATTTGTTCCATCAAATTTCGGTAGGCCGCCGAAGTTATATGTTGTTTGGCAACACAACTGACAATGTTGGTCAACAGTGAACCAATGCTGGAAATGTCGCTGTCGGACATCTAGAATAGTGTAAATACCCACCGATAATAACGAGAACTACGGGTTTTACTTAGTTCTATTATGTCCATTTTTCATATGAAAACACGACTAAACGACCCACATTATATGTCGTTTTGCCATAGCGGTAGCAATGTTGGTTCCGAGAAAGTTTGCTTGGGCTGTCCACGAATCGTGCAAGCAAAATCCGCGGAAGAACTGGGTATCACGTCGAGATATTACCTTGTGTATAAGGCCTATATGGGGGATTTACTTTCTTACCTTGATCTTCTCTAACTCTTCTCTAACGTTGGCCAACAAGGAAGCAACTCGGGGAATGTTGCTGTCGGGCATCAATGGAACGCCGGATTTTATGGCCGGCGAGGTGGGTTCTACTTCTTAGCTAGGCAACCGAACAAACAGATGGTCGAAAGTGCAGGCAGACGCTCGCCGCCCAAGTAGCAAGAGGTTTAAACAGCAATGGCAACGACGCCAAAGGCAACGTCGATCAAAAAACGACTTTATTTTCAACCCACGAATCTCGCGAGAATAAAGATTCATTTAGTTTGTCTATATGTGAGAAATATCCCAGACAGAATATGTGAGACAGCTTCAAAATTCGAAAAAGAAATTTTAAAAATTGATCGTCGTATAGTTCACGTTCTCTCAAATATGCAGAATGTGGTAATCTCACTTTGTTGTTTTGTGACCTTTTGTAAACAACGGCAAAGAATTGAGCAAAGAATTATAATGCAGGCTTACTCAGCCATTGTACTCGTTTCCGTTGCCGTTAAAGTTTGCTTAATTAAACTCCCTAAAACCGAGTCAACGGCCAAACAATGAACAGTACAAAGCACGCGTACAAAACAAACGAAAGCCGAGCCGAACAAAAAGAAAGGGCTGAGAGCGCATATACAATAACATTAATTCCCGCTATTTTGTCTCAGGTAGTTTCGAGAAAGTCGCTTCCGTTGTCCACCCATCGCGCGAGTAACATCCTCGGAAGAACTGGGTACCATGTCTAAAAATAACTTATGAAGGATCACCTTTAGTATAAGGCCTATGGGTTAAGTCCATGAAAAGTCATTTTTGCCGATCTGACAAGCGTAGTATATAAAACCACCGATAATAACGAGAACTACGGGTTTTAGTAAATTATATTATGCCTTTTTCATAGAAACACGACTGAACGACCCACAGTACCTTCCATACATCCCTTATATCCCGTATATTGGCAAACGTCAGATGTCGTTTGGGGCCACCGGTGGCAATGTTGGCCAACAGGGAACCAACTCAGGGAATGTTGCTGTCGGACATCAATGGAACGGCCGACGAGAACTAGGTGGGGTACTGCAACTGGTAAATATCAGTGTAATCAATAAGTTTTCTTCAAGCTATTTGGCCACTATTTCTGTGCACAGGAAGTGTCTGTGATCTGTTGTCATGTTCATGATCAATCTTCTTGTTTTGTCTGCTTAGTGCGCGAAATATATAAAACCCGCTTATGTTTATAGAAAACTACGGGCTATTGTTCAATTGTAATGAATGCCTTTTTATTTAACAGAGGCACGCTCACTTTACCTTCCGGAACCATACATCCCGGAAATCCCGCAGCCATACATCCCAGCCATCCCAGAGCCATATATCCCGTATTACAAACGTCAGATGACGTTTGGGGCCACCGCTGGCAATGTTGGCCAACAGGGAACCAACTCAGGGAATGTTGCTGTTGGACACCAATGGAACGGCAAACGTCAGATGTACTTTGGCAACACCGCTGGTAATGTTGGCCAACAAGGAACCAACGCAGGGAATGTAGCTGTTGGACATCAATTGAACGGCCGAAAATGAATGCGCATTCCTTTCCTGGACATGCAAAACGGCTGCAGTTGTAGTTTAGTAGATATTTGGGTTAATGTTAGCTGAACACATGCAGGAAGAACTAATTGTAAAAGTAGTACGGCAATAAAAGGGGTTTAAAAAGCAGTTTGACTGTTTGTCTGATGAGCTTTGCTTTGATTGGTTTTGCATTGGTATTGCATTGTGGGAAGGTTATGACAAGAAAAAGATGCCGAGAATGCTACAGAAAACTGAATCCAAAAGTGTCACAAGATGCAGCTAGTCTAATTGAAAACTAAATTTATACCAATGTTAATGTGCCTAACTCGTGTTAATGAGCCTTAAAACTCCCGTAACGAGCTCCTCTCCATACTAAGTATCAACCAACTCTAAAATTAAACCAAATGCAAAAATCTCGGCCGCTAATATTTACGAGCCACTGCCTGTAAATATGGAGAATCCGACGACAGGTCGGAAAATTCGGATTGTCTTTTATTGCGTCAAAAAGACCCTTTTGGTGAAGTATTTACAGAAACAGTATACTTTCAAAGTTCCAGCGACTTCACATTTTTATGAAATCTAGGAAAGTTTGAAATACCGCTCAATCAACCAAGATGGCCGATGGAATTTATGCAAAATTGTACATATTCAACAGGCCAGTACAGAAAGAAGGGTCCTTGCCTAAATTTCATATTTGCACAGTTTGTAATTTACGCCTTGATCATTCCTCTAAGCTAAAAGTCATCTTGAAGTAAATGTGTTTTGTCTACTTCTTGGCCGTTTAAAAAATACGACTATCGCAATTTAATTTACATGTAAAATTTCAACTGATTTTAAAAGGTCATAACTCTTCTAGTATACGAACATCTCAACAAATAAAAGATTCTAAAGGAAGAACTGTGCTATAGGTATACCATATCTAAATGGCTAGTTTGGCCTGTGAAAATTAAGCGCGCTAGACGAAAAACTCTAAAGAACGCCTTCCAAACTAAAATGTGATGTTCCAATTTGATAAAATTCAGAATAAATACTAAGAACCATTTCAAAAACGGCTACTTTTTCGGTGTAAAATAGAAACCTGTCTCGGAGAAAAGTGATTTATACGTTGCAGTCTTGGAAGTTCCATTGGAAATGAGTGCAAAATTGACCTAAAGTGACACGTAGAGCTTATACGGAAATCCATTATTGCCATTTAATTCCAAAGACGATTTTTGCAATACACTAAGAATCTTAAACTGGTTTTAAAACTCAGAGGAAAAGTTTCCCAATTTGGAAGGAATGAAAAAATTCTTTCAAGCAATATCCTATTCTTTATTTGAACTGAAATGTAATGTTTAAGTCACGCATAAGAAACCGAATGATTTTTTGCATTTCTTGTCTCGAGAGGTACCTCCATAGAAAACGATTCAAAATTTCTGATCCCCCAAACAACACTAGAAAGGGTTCAGAATTTCTGATCTCCCAAAGAAAATTAGAAAAGGTTCAGAATTTCTCAGATCCCCCAAAGAACACCAGAAAGGGTTCAGAATTTCTGATCCCCCAAAGAACACAGGAGAGAATTCAGAATTTCTGATCCCCTGCAAAGCCAGTGTTACATCCAATGTAGCCACATTAAATCATAACATTGAAGACAGGGTTTAGATCTTGCTGCCTGCCTGAACAATGTCTAATCAAAATATTTTTTCTTGATAACAATATTCAATTAGAAATTTTATACAAATAGCATAATTCTTAACAGATTCCATACACTCAGATTATACTGAGAGAGTGATGAAGAACAAGTTTCTTCACAGCAGTCTATTAATATTAGTAACAGTGAACATCACACATTGTAATACAATGATCTATGCACTTAAAATTACAGTAGCTGTAAGTTTAAAAAAACAATAGCAAACAGTACCTAAGAGGATAGGAAAGTTCAGAATTGACCAAAACAGTAAGATTACTCAAACTGCACAACTGTAGGCATAAATGCAGACTCCACTTTCTCAGTCAGAATTAGCCCAGCTTATATGAAGGAAAAATTTCTAAGAATTTCTGTTTAACATGGAAACAAGGCACCTGACTGTTATATAACAAACAGAGCGTTCAGGAACACTACAGCACATTACAGGGATGACAATTAAAGACTGCAATTTACATGTACATTTAAATTTGCAGTTGATACATTTAAGTGGGTCATTGTATTCTACATACATGTATACAGTGTCCTCCAAAAACTTGTTGTCATGTAGCAGAGGCCATGGACTTAAGCTTTGCCCAACACGTTTTTACATCTTCAATTTAACTTTTTGAGTGGGCTACCAGTTCATTCACACTTCAGTTAAGCAACCAGTTTAACCATGCTCAAAGGAGAAGAGTGTGGGCAAAATTGTTTTTATAAAGACCTGACAGATATGGATGCAAGTATTGTAGCTAGTGCTACAAACAATTGTATTCTTTCTTTTTTAATTTGGCATACTCATCTTGGAGATGTTTCCCGGTAGCTGGCAATAGTTTGCTGTCCTCAGTTAAAGAAGCCCTCCCAAAAACGATCATATCTAATAACTAGTTTATTACTAACTTGATGCTACTTGTAACTATCTCATTCCTGGTTGACGGATGAAAATCTCTATCTTTTTTCTATCCAAGAGGTTTTGTAGATAGAGGATAGCTATCTTTGGCATGGCTTAAAGCTAACTAATATCAATCCATCAGATAGTTAGGCAATAGATAGACTAGCTAAAAACTAGCTTCCTGTGTAGACAGTCAACAGATACTTAGATGGCCTACCTATCCACTAACTTGTCTATCCAAAAACCACCACTAATGTAGTAAGCCAAAACCTAGGCTATCTGAAGACTAGTCCATATATTGAACAATAAAACACTATCCTATCTGAAACCTACCTCTGCTGTAGTTGGTAAAAAGATAGCCTATCTGAAAACTACCCATCACTCATATCGCACTGTGATAACCTACCCAAAAGCTAACTGAGCCAGAGATCTAAAAATTATCCATCACTCATGTACATGTAGCACTTTAATATTAACCTAACCAAAAGCTTTCTTAGTCACAGGTGGTGAAAATATACCTAACTATTGAAAACTCTTCATTTCTCATTTTATACGGAACTTTAATAACTGCTCTTCAAATCCTAAACCTAAGTGAAATCTCTGTATTTACATAGGAAAATGTATAAATAACTCATAGCTTTATCGAAACCTGCTACATTTGTACATTAAAATTAAATACCAAAAACCAGGCACATCCACATGCAAAAGGAGGACAAAATCTGGCTGGAAATGAGTTTCCATTATGTTGCGATTTATTACAAAACATACTTAAATTTAACATATATCTTTCTAAAATCCTGTTTGAAACACTTCTCAGCTACTTAAATTGGAGTCTAGTAAATGTTTACATTCTTCAGTAAATTTTCATGAAATGTAAACAGATTTCATGACTGGAAAAGCACAAAATATTCTTGACATGAATTTCAAATTTCAATTACATTAATTTCTTCATGAAAGTATTTTTTTCAATTAATTTCATCCATGAATCATGTGTTTTTCAAATTATGGTAAGCCTTATGTACAAATTTCTGGAAGTGGTGAAAAGTAATTTTCCGTAACCTAGCTGTGAATTATATCTGCTGTTCTAAATAACCTCTATTTGCATAATGAAATGCCAAATTGTAAAAAAACCTTTGAAATACTGCCCAATTAAAGAGAACTTCAACCACCCTAATGAAAATAACATCAGTCTTTTGCAACTCAAGTAATAAGTGGCAAACAAAAGGTCTTGATAATGTAATATGCATATCTAACATAACCTCAAGAGCACCACCATCAACCTGAAAATCAAAAAGGCGAAGGATGTTGCTTTTTGATATTTTGTGTTTTATGTGTTGTATAATACATACATGTATGCCCACTTGATCCTAGACAAGATATACACTAGCTATATGAAGTATATGGAAACCACATGAGAGAGCTCACATTTATTGCACTTATTGTACTTTTACAATGAATGATTTTCCCAACACGAAATTGTTCGTATATTGTTATGTTGAATGCAGTTACTTTCATAACTCCTTTAGGAAATGAACATTTGCATTCACGAAATCAACAAGACTTAACAGTGTGTTAAAGCATCTGCATCTTCTGTAATCTTCCACGATCAATTAACCCGGCCAGAACGTTTCCAGTATTTCAAGAACCTTCACAAATTATGCAAGAAAATCAGTTTACCTTGGAAAGCTGCAGGAACCATAAGCTTTTTGTAAACCTGACGAGTGTAAGAGAAACCGCCAGCTTCTGGCAAATAGTTTGATTGCCACGCTGTTTTGCCAACGAACGTTCATACTTTTCCACCTTTACTGGGATCTGACTCAACTGGAATAACAACGGACGTCTGTAAACAATTTGTGACTGCTTTCCAACGTAGAACAAGGCTATAAAATAACAGAGAGCTTTGTTATCGAATCCTAACAACATATGCATTGACCACGACCTTTACCCGCCATTTTAGTGTTTCCGTCCGATCCCATAATCCTTCGGTGAATCTGATAAATGAATACTTTTGACCAGCAGATTCCCTTTCCAAAGGAGTCGGTTATTTGCGCGCAATTTCGAATCCAACATTGTCAATAGCAGCAAGAAGCATGGAATGATTTGTCCAAGTTCAAATGAGTATCTTGATTGCTTCGATGAAAGAAAGGCAAGTCGCAGAAAAGCAAGTGTATCATAATTGTTGCTCAACATTACAGCTAGCTGCTCAATCTTTGAATCGAAATCAATGTTGTGGCTGAAGAAATTTCGTTGTTATATTTATTTTGCGATCACTGAAACATAAGGAAAACGTTTGTTCTCCTGATTTTATTAGCACGCGTAACGAAGAAAGTATTCGCACGCATTTATTATGTATGAAATGCTTGCATAATAGCTTGTTAGTGTGCTTTTTGAAGAGGTAACTTAAAGTTTAAACTGAATTGATTTGAAGCTACAGATCACGCTCGATACACTTCACTCCCACATTGCTTACATACTGTTCATTATTCTTTACAAAAGAATACACTCCCGATCAATTGATTAATGAAAAACAGTGTTAATTCTATCGCTATTTATAAAAATATTTAGCTTCTATTGTTTCATTGCAGAGCAGAGGGGAAAAAAAAAAGGCAAGAATAGCGGCCGTCAATCCGAAACGAACACATTAAAGCAGAAAACGGAGGTGGCGCAGACGGCAGCTGAGTACTGATTAAAATTCTTGTTATCTTTGATGTGAACTTTAAATAACAGCTTGTAATTCTGGAGCCTAAACTTACATCTTTTTGAATTGAAATAAAACCTTTCACTGTCCGGCATGAAACTGCAATTTTTGTCTCTATCCTTTGGCGTGGTTTCAAATCGTTATTAATAATGACCTATCTGTGAATATTTCATTTGTGTACTTTTCTGATGCCCTTTGCTCTGTGATCCATTTTGTCTGTAATGTGCTTAAAGTTACTATCCAATCGTTACTTTTTAGCTATCAGACATTCTTGTGAATTATAAATAGACGGCTATTTCTGTCCTGTCACCTGATAAGGGGGATCAGAAATTCTGAATCCTTTTAAGAATTATAGGTATATGACCGTTTTGTTCTGATAAGTTATGCACTGGGGGATCAGAATTTTTAAATCCCTTTAAGTCATGTGGGATCAGAAATTCTGAATTGTTGTAGAATTATAAATCAACAGCTCTTTCTATCATGTTAGCAGATTTGGTGGGGGAGGGGGATCAGAAATTCGCAATACTTTTAGAACCATGAACAGATAGCCGTTTTTCTCCCGTGAGGTGATGGGGATCAGAAATTCTGAATGTATTTAGAATTATAAGTAGATGACTGTTTTGCTCTGACGGGTTGTGGACTGGGGATCAGTTTTTGAATCTATTAAATCCTTGGGTGATCAGAAATTCTGAATCCTTTTAGAATCATAGATAGATGACCGTTTTATTCTGATAAGTTGTGGGCCGGGAGATCAGAAAATCTGAATCTCTCAAAAAACGAAAGCGCGATGGGTGCACGATCTTTTTTACATTAAATTGTACATTTTGGTGAAATTGGATGTATTGTCCCTGGCGGACTCAACTGAACACTTCTTTTTCTCCTTCCAATAAGCCAAAACCTTTCGGAAACACAAACTTTTTCGGCATCAAATACCAGTACCCTTCGGAATTTTTCCAAATTGGAATGCCACATTTTAGTTTGGAAGGCGTTAAAGGGCATTTTGACTAATTGCGCCTTTTTTGGACGAGCGAGCAAGACCTTCGATTTCGGAGTCATCTTTATGCACGTAATTCGACATGTTTCATTACACAAATTATTCTTTATAATTTATTGAGAGATTCGTATACTAGAAGATTTATGACCTTCTAAAATTAGTTGAAATTTTACATGTAAATAAAATTGCGATAGTTGTATTTTTCAAACGGCCAAGAAGTAGACAAAAAACATTACAGGAATGATCAAAGCGTAAATTAGAAATTGTGCAAATATGAAATTTAGGCAAGGACCCTTCTTTCTGTACTGGCCTGTTGAAAATTTGCAATTTTGCATAAATTCCATCGGCCATCTTGGTTGATTGAGCGGTATTTCAAACTTTCCTAGATTTTACAAAAATGTGAAGTCGCTGGAACTTTGAAAGTATACTGTTTCTGTAAATACTCCACCAAAAGGGTCTTTTTGACGCAATAAAAGACAATCCGAATTTTCCGACCTGTCGTCGGATTCTCCATATTTACAGGCAGTGGCTCGTAACATCCTTCTCACTTCCTTACTACTCTTAATCCCTATCCCATTATCCCTCGTAAAATTTTGGGTTTAATTTTCTCTTAAGGACACGTGTATTTTCTAATAGCCTAGCCAGCTTTTTGTATAGGCCTTTAATTATTTGCATCTTTCTAAGTATCAGTACTGATATAAGTAATGGTAAGGAGACTGACTGGAATCAAATGCGGTCTGTATAATCACCCGTACGATTTGCAAATCGGACAACGGTAATTCAGGAGTCTCACATTTTTAATTCAATAAATACAGTCGAACCTCTGGTTGCGACAACCCTGTCATACTGCAAGCGACAGTATGACAAAATACTAAAACTTTCCAAGAAAAATCAGTATATTTGTTACCTCTTGTAAGAGACGGAAATTTCTCAACGAGAAGTACCAGATTTTCTCTCGAAATTGACTTTTTATATGGATAAAATAAACAGCAAATGAAGGCAAAAATAGAGCAAAATTAAAATTTGGCGGCAGAAGTAGGCC
This sequence comes from Orbicella faveolata, assembly GCF_042242905.1. Lineage (NCBI taxonomy): Eukaryota > Metazoa > Cnidaria > Anthozoa > Scleractinia > Merulinidae > Orbicella > Orbicella faveolata. The sequence continues at coordinate 7,384,529 of NW_028301542.1, forward strand.
TTACACGGATATGAAATGTGATATAGTTTTTTTGAGCTCAACGAGCCTTCAATTCGAGAAAACCGACAGAAAACGTTCCCCCCCCCCCACCCCCCACCTCCCTAATGGTTTCCAAAATTGCCCATCGCAAAGACTGAAAATTAAGAAATCTGAACATAATTTGTGTTCGCGTGATAATGAGAATCAAAACTTGTCGATCCTTTTTTGTAAAAGTCCCTAAAGTATCCAACTATTAAAAACAAGTTATACTTTGACTTAGGTGCGATTCGAATTTCTATAGTTTTTGCAATCGCAATCTATTTATGCATGCTACTATGACCCAGTACTATTTCAGTTGCAGAAACAAAGCTTAAAAAATAATCAGGACTAACTTGAATTCCAATTTCCATGAAAACTGTGATGCTGTCAAATCGTCTCTAGTACCATTTGAGCTGTTAACGAAAGTCACTTGTCTGTCCCCAAAACAAAAATCAGTCTAAACAAAGTCACCCTAAAAATTCTCTTGATACGTACTGTTAAGATTTAAATAACTTTTTGTGGCATGGCCATATTGTTTTGATGCAAGAAATGTAGTTTATATTATTTCTGATGCCACCCGTAGTTCAAGTCGTATGGGGTGAGCCAGAAAAAGAAGTATTTTTCTGCCCTTCTAATTAACTTATTTTCCTTTTTTTTTTTTTTTTTTTCTTTCTCCACATTTTTTTTCAGTGAATGGTCAATGACAAAATTAGGATAAAACCGCCATTGACCCTACCCAGTCGCATTTTGTCTAAACTGGATGGGAGATCTTTTTGACCGCAATTTTCACCACTGGCACTTAAAATTGGGAAATCGGATGTAATGGTTTTTCAAGCGGTCTTGACACTTTTTTCGCTAGCCTTCACAAGTTTGTTCCCCCAGTAAATAGTTGTCATCATTTAAAGATTAAGAAGCCTAGAAAAATATGGCTACGAATGCGCAATTTCAAAGTTCAATGCAAGGAAGTCTTGGAAATTGTAACTCAATTTTGTGTTCAACGATTTGATTTGTTGTTGTTGATCTATTTTAAAGGGGCAAGCCATCTGTTAATAGGAAAGAATTGTTTCAGCTGGTAACCAAGAGTGATACCTCACTGCTACATGTACATGTGCGTGAACGATAATTGCGCAAAATTTCGATACCAATATCTATGCAGCAGTTTTCGTATTAGCATCAAATGTAACTAGAATTTGACAGTATCCGAGTTCGCGAGCTGTTTGAATAGTCACGTTTCGTCGTCTTGGAGTTCAATTTGAATCACGAAAGACATGTGGATGTAACATTTATTTACCCTCGGCAGTGTTTATAGCACAAAGACTAGTGGGGCCAAGCAAATAAATGAAACAAAAAATTCAAATTGAACATAACCAGTTGGCTATTTACAAGCGTGGCCGAGGATTTGAACTCGGGGCTACCGTGATCATGAAACAAATCCAGGTAGTGGTCAGAGCGGGACACTAACCCAAAACCGCTGGATTGCGAGTCCGACACGATGGCTTCTCGGCCAGGCTGCCTCCAAGGACATTTCTAGGATATTCCCGAGGCGGAACAATAATTTCCTTAGTAGCAGGATAACAAACTTGCGCAGTACTGCCTACTTCATTGCCTTTTTTTTGTAGTATTTCTCTAACAACTGTGCTCGTTGATCGTAATTTTCTTGTACCAACATTAGCCATAAAATTACTTAAGTGAAAACTACTATTATTAAAAAAAAAAATTACTAAGATCTAGAGGGATCGAAATCGCGGTATTGCTTGAACGACAAGTCTACGAGCCTCCTAACAAAAGAGGGACTATTAACAGTCCCAAGAAAACATGACATCATCGCAGATAAAAGCAATGACGACCACAAGATCGGTCTGGATGAAAAATCATAGGATCGGAAGAACTTCTAAATTCAGAGCTTTTGCCTGCACAAAACCACACAATATCATAAACAACACGCAAAACAGTCCACAGACTTGCGCGTGATCATCCACATTTACAGTGCCAGAACGAACAAACTGGAAGAACAAAAAGCTCGATGAAATCGATGCAAGAAACATAAGAACGGCTCTAAGGCCCAGTTCAGACGCCGAACTTTTCATGAGCCGAACTAAATTCGAATTTGGACCGACCCAAATTATTAAAAGTACGCCTGTTGATTCAGACGTCAAACTTAATTCACCGAACTTAATTTAGTTTGAACCAAAACTCATCGAAGCATTAGCGGTTTTCAGGCAAGGTGTATGCATTAGGTTCGGCACATGAAAAGGTCGACGTCTGAATCAAAGCCGTTCCAAAGCCGAAATTCCCGGCTGAGCTAGGCGGGAAGAACGGCTGAGCCGTTCCAAATTCGAATAGCCGTTCTTAACTGATTCAGACGCCGAACTTTTCATGTACTTAATTCAACGTATTAGGTTCGGTTCATGAAAAGTTCGGCGTCTGACCTGGGCCTAAGAAGGAAAGCTACAGCTATCTCTGGCGAAGCCGGACAAAGATAAATATGACACCCGTGATAGGAAGCGGCATAACTTACAACAGTTTATCAAACAGCCAGGCCCGGCGTAATAATACAAAATGCAAGTAAACAACATGTTCAGGGAACATTTTAAACTCTGTCCCCTCAGAGCTAATATTGAGAGAGCTTAAAGCATATCTTGCTGTACAAATAAGCCAAGGAAAAAAACCAGCACGTGGCAAAAAACAGAGGTATCAAACTCTACGAGTTACACGCGGATAACAGCGGAAACCACACAGACCTAAGCCTCTAACGGCTCTACTCTGGTGAAATGTCCTCCTAAAAACACAGGATTATTGCTTAGCAAAGCATTCAAAGATCCCCCTATCGTACCATACAAAAGGGCAGATCCTTAAAGATATACTAGTTCGAGCAAAACTTTCAAAGCGGCTATTACACGTGGTTAGGAGTTGTGAAGGCCTGTCACCCCATTGTTATCACTAAGTTGAATATTTACATAGATATATGTGCTCCAAAGCCGCCCTCATTTTCTAATTATTGAACATCGGCTCACTGAAACAAGTATTATCGAAGCTCACTTTACAGTTCCCAAGACGTACCTGCGCGTATTGCACTTGAAAACGGCGCAAGCGTAGCTTCTACATTTGTTTAGGGGAGGCTTCTTTCATGAGAAAGTGGGAGGCGCGGTGGCTTCATGGTTAGTGCGCTCGTCTTCGGATCGAGTGGTCTGGGTTCGAACCCTGGCCGGGGACATTGTGTTGTGTTCTTGGGCAAGACACTTTACTCTCACAGTGCCTCTCTCCGCCCAGGTGTATAAATGGGTACCGGCGAACTTAGTGCTGGGGGTAACCCTGCAATGGACTAGCATCCCATCCAGTGGGGAGTAGAAATACTCCTAGTCGCTTCATGCAACAGAAACCGGAATAAGCTCAGGCCTGATGGGCCACTTGGCTCGCATGCAGACTTTACCTTCTTTCATGAGAAAAGAAATCGTCGAGACAGAATAACTGGAAGGACCTGATGATAAAGAATTTAAGAAAGGTATAAAGCCAGCTAGGAGAATGTCAAACTAAGACTGACAGCCATTCTTACGTTCTTAATGTCCGTCTCACAGAATTTTATTATTAAGTCATTTCCGAGTTACCTTGTACCTCTTTCTCAAAACAAGTCTTTATGTAAAACCTTTGAAATTTATCTTTTTATTTATTTATTTATTTATTTATTCATTTATTTTTTTGCATGAAAATAAACATCTAGATGGAACGTATTTTCATATGAATGGTTTCGCTTGAACAGTCGATTTGTTGCAGAGAGAAAAGGCAACTCGAAAGTGGTTTATTTCATTTTATAAATAGGTTTTTCTGATTACATTCTTTTTCATCTTTAGCTAGAACGTATGCGTTTAAACGAGCCTTTAGATCACAGACCGTTTTTGAAAGAACGATAATTAAGCGTTATTTGGATACCAATTTGTGCGTGTTAATAACATCTTTGCTTGAGATGTCACTATAATGTAAAAATATCACGCAAATTCACACTCCACGTCATGCATGAGCGCGCGCGCTAAGGAATGAAACGAACAATGATAGGGCAAATGGTTTCTGCTATAGCTTTTCCTGCAATTAACAATCTTGGACGTTCGGTGACCCCTATTTTTATTTTGATGGATCGTTTTCTCTACCGATTTTCTACGTTTAGCGAAAAAATGGAGAAAATCTATCTACTAGAAGTTTGATTTTTTTGCAAAACTGCATCATCGAATTCCGTTCTTTTCAGTTAGCTCTTCGTTTACCTGTGCGACGGTTTCAAATGCCTCCTGAAGGGTTAAGTTTTGTTAAAACGTTGGTAACATTTAGAATTATTTACTCAACAGACCCACTTCTACAAAATATGACTAAGATCGTTTGCCTCGGTCGACTCACCTTTCTAACTATAAACCCTTGTAGACCATGCTGAATTACGTGCGTCAATTTTTCAAAATCAGGGTAGTTTTTTACGCGCTTAATCTCTGAAACGAAGTCGGTGACCCCCCAATTTTTTTTTTTTTTCATTTCTGACACAAGTAACTCATTATCTGACTGCAGCAAAAAATTTTAAAGAAAAAGTCTATCGACTGGAAAATTTTCCCGCGAACGTCCTTAATCCTTATGTTTTGTCCACCTAAATTGAAGCTCGATTCTCACTGAAAACAGTTCTAAACTAAGAAGGTATTAAATTCTCTCGAGAGAAGATGGTTAACTTGTCTAGTCGAGCCTACTCTCACTCATTTTTGCCATCTTTTGTTTACAACTGTAATCTTTGATCGTAATTCTTCCAAATAACGTTAGCCTTAAAATTGACATAAGGAAAGGAAGACTACCCAGCTTTAGTCTTGACGTTACTTTTGGATGATCTTAAGTTTCTAGCGTAAAGACGAATTTTAAGTTTTTCCTGCTCGATGAAAATTTTTCGTTAAGTAAATATTACGAAGCGTATCCCAAACAAACCAATGTGAGCATGCGCTGTTCTTCAGTCTCTCCAAGTGCCGACAGGTATTGGCAGTTGTAACTTGAGCTTCTATTACGTATATTTTCATTACTGGTCATTGGGTTACCTGAAATAACCACTTTCCTTCTAACAAACGGCTTGATTCTTTGAAATAAATCGGCCACTTTTAAGAAATTGAGATGCGAAAATAAAAACCTTTGCAATAACGGAAGTTAATAAGTCTTATTTGAAAAAGTCAAAAAGGAATGAAACTGATATGATGCTTTGTGTGCTCTAAAAGCCGCCCTAATTTTGTAATTATTGAACAGTGTATCATTCAAAAAGAAGTATTATTGAAGCCCAGTTTTCAGTTCCCAAGACGTACCCGGCTGTACGTATTGAACTTGAAAACAGCGCATGCGCAGCTTCCACATGTGTTTAGTGCAGTCTTCTTTAATGAGCAAAAAAAATCATCGAGAGAGAATAACTGCAAAGTGGTGCTCATAATAGAAATTCGAAGAAACATGTAAGTTCAGCTCGGAGAATATCAAGTTAAGATTAACAACCATTCTTGCATTCCTAATGTCAGTCTCACCGAATTAGATTAATAGGCCATTTCCGAGTTACCTTGTGGTTCTGTTTCAAAAAGAGCCTCCATGCAAAACTTTTAGAATAAAATTGAGTTTGATTTGCATGAAAATAAACATCTAGCGGGAACACCTTTTCATAAGAATGGTTTCGCAAGAAGTCTTTTTGTTTTTAAGTCGATTCTTATCTCGAAATGATATTCTTCATATCGACTGGGGGATTCTTAGCATAAACTGGCTTTTCCATTAAAGCCCCGCACCAGTTATTTAAAGAGAAGTTTTTCCTACGTGATACATGTACGGTTTTTATTCTTATATTAATTATTAGTTAGTTTTTGACTAGGCAGCTTTAGATATTTTATACTTGAAATTGTGCTGAGGAAATTTTTCCGCGTACAAATAAAGTTATTAATCAATCTCGGTAGTGGCCTATTTCATTTTATAAATAGTTTTTTTTTTTTCTACTTTTCTATATACGTTTTCATCTTAAGTTAGCACGCATGAATTTGACCGAGCCTCAAGCTCATAGACGCTTGAATGAACGGTAATAAAGCACTATTTGGATCACAGGCAGCCCAAGCTCTCTCTATGAACCACACAAGCAACACAACATGGCATCGAATTATAAGGGTTTATATGGGATTTTCTACAAGATATCCATGAAGGTAGTTAAAAGTGAAAATTCTCAATAAAAATCGCTTACCTTATTCCAGACGTGTGTTGTTCGCTCCTGGTGTGGTTATTTTACCGATTGAACTTGATTTAAGCGACTTTTTTGAACTCCGATTTTTCCTCTATAAAGAGAGGACAAGGCGAAACACCTCAGTCGGAACAGCCTGCCGAACGAAGTCAAAAATCCCAGGCTAAAATGTACCCACGGCCATAAATCTACCGCAGAATTTAAGGGCAAAGGTTGATCTTTCATTTCAATCCTCTAGCCACACAATTGCAGCCCTGCGAGCGACGCCAGGCGGCTGTTCGTGTCTCCAGTGAAACGATAGAACTATGGAAGAGCTCCGTGTCGTTTGATCCGCGACCCAACGACCGTTGAAATCGGCTTGGTAACCTCGTCATGTTGGCAAACCAAGACTCGCGGGGGTACTAGACCGCAATTTGTCAACTAAACGTCTTGTAATCCCCTCAGGTCGAATTTACAATACAAAATAAAAATCGTACAGACGCTTTTGCAAAATGGCTTCAAAACCAAAGAAACTTAAGATCAACGGCGAAAGCTCCGTAGAAACTGAGGAGATACAATCATCTTTGAAGTGGAAGTCGTGGTAAGTTTTCTCGTTTATGCACTTTTGATTTGTTTGTATGAAATATTCCCGAGCTGATAAACTAAATTTGCTTCTCTTAGGGTATTGTGGAATTACGAATATTGTGAGGAAACTGTAATGGAAGCCAGCAAAATTTTGTCTAGAACATACGAAGAGAAAGAAATTGCCGTAAGCAAATTGAACTCTGTTTTGCTCGGGAGAATTCTTAACGAATTATGGGGAGATGAAGTTAAATTGGTAAGGCGAGGACCAAGTAACTCAAAGGTGCGTAAACGTGAAAACTTACCATGACTTCCACTTCAAAAATGATCTCCTCAGTTTCTACGGAGCTTTCGCCGTTGATCTTACGTTTGACAAATTTGACAAATTGCGCTCTAGTACCCCCGCGAGTCTTGGTTTGCCAACATGACGAGGTTATCAAGCCGATTTCAACGGTCGTTGAGTCGCGGATCAAACGACACGGAGCTCTTCCATAGTTTTATCGTTTCACTGGGGACACGAACAGCCACCTGGCGTCGCTCGCAGGACTGCAATTGTGTGGCTAGAGGATTGAAATGAAAGATCAACCTTTGCCCTTGAATTCTACGGTGGATTTATGACCATGGGCACATTTTAGCCTGGGATTTTTGACTTCGTTCGGCAGGCTGTTCCGACTGAGGTGTTTCGCCTTGTCCTCTCTTTATAAAGGGAAAATCGGAATTCAAAAAAGTCGCTTAAATCAAGTTCAATCGGTAAAATAACCACACCAGGAGCAAACAACACATGTATGGAACAAGGTAAGCGATTTTTATTGAGAATTTTCACTTTTAACTACCTCCAAGGATATCTTGTAGAAAATCCCATATAAACCCTTATAATTCGATGCCATGTTGTGTTGCTTGTGTGGTTCATAGAGAGAGCTTGGGCTGCCTGTGTTTGGATACCAGTTTGTGCGTATTAATAACATGTTTGGTTGAGATGTCACTATAGTGTGAAAATATCAGCTTTTATCTTTAGTCAGCACGTATGTATTTGAACGACGTTTCAGCTTATAGACGTTTGAACGAACAATATTTAAGCATTATTTGGATACCAATTTGTACGTATTGATAACATGTTTGCTTGAGATGTCACTATAATGTAAAAATATCAGTTTTCGCAGTGTTTTAATTGCTTAGTAATGGTCATGTTTTGTCCGTTTAATTTGGAGCTCGACTTCCACAGAAAACATTTCCAAACTATCAGGGTATTAAATTTCCCTGAGATAAGATGACAAACTTGCCTAGTGGAGCCAGAGCCGTTCCTGCAGTTTGTGTAATTGGTGCTCTTTTAGTTGATTTAATGAATGACCAAGTTTCTTTTCTACAAAGAAAGGGCATCGCGCCAAATTTGAATCGGCCGTTTTACCGACTTAACCGTGTTGAAAGCAGTCGTCGATCGATGAAGGACTTTTGGGAATAACCGGCTTTTATTCTCTGCCGTTCGTTGACACTTCGAATCTCAGCGTTATTCAATCAAGAGAGCTTTACAGAATTTAATTTCTCCCTGACTAATTCCGTCTTCTTTAGTTTGTTCGGATTCTTGTCGATACAAGCTTGATCAACATAAGTTTAAAACATTTGTCAGGCAGCTCTCTGGTCGATCGCTGGATAATCTAGACTAAAACAAATAATTCCCGATCGGTTTGAACACGATTTTGTCTTATCAGGAGGCGTTACTCAATGCCACAGCTTTTACCTTTTGTCAATATTGCTGACTACATACTGCACTGTACACAAATAAATTCATTTGAGTTAGGGAAGAGAACTCGTAAACGTTTTGATGGAAATCATTTTCTGCTCCCGCGACGATCGCGCGCGGAGCACATGAAAAGTGCGAAATGTCAATCATGTTTTTCGCGCCAAAAAATTACGCTCTGATTCACATTCATGCAAGTGAAATTAGTTGACCAATCGCGACTTATGTCGCTCGCACTTGCCCTCGCGACTTCGTTGCTCGAATATTACCCTCTCACTTCACTCGAGGGATATGGATAGGTCAAGGATTAAGAAAAGGTCGACTTGTGGCAAGTCTAATGGGCATATTGCAGGAGCATTTCCATTCTAGAGGAAAACTTCTTGAGACAATATAGATCTAAAAAAGATGCAACAAAAGGAATCGATGCCCTCACGAACTTTAAGACGTGTTCAGAGATTTTGTCTGAATTCGTCGCCTTAGATTTTCATGATTTAGGCAACAAAGAACTCGCTTAGCTTTTGAAAATTCAGTTATTTAATGTTCTTAGTCATGTACGGTCCCCTTAAAAATAACATACCGGTAATCTAAGAACAACAGGTCCTTCCCACCGAGTTCAATTTCACCATCATGTACATGTTTTAGCACAGTACTCTTGCGCCAGTTTTAGGTCTCAGATAATACAGTCGTTTCAACACTTTTTGTAAACGGTTCCGCGAGACTGTCGCGCGCCACTTGTCGGCTTATGTCAATGTGCTTCACCAACCATAGGTAAATAGATAGCCTTCATTACCCTCGGTCATAGTTCGTTATAGCCAAAGGTTAGTGAGACCGAGCAACTCAATTTCAGGAATAAATAGTTCAAATTAAACATAAGCAGGCGAATATTAACGTTAAAAGCCGACGTTTCGGCGTCATCGTGACACCATTCTCAAGGCAAAGTGAAAAAATAATGCGAAGATTTGATTTCTATACGATCTCTACAAATTGGCATAATAACAAAGCATCACAAGTTCTTCAAGTGAATACCTTTGCGCGAAACGAGTCCGTTTGCACGTTTGGGAATGGTTTAAGTTTTCTTATCAAAATGATCTTCTTAATAGACCAATTTCGATATATTAAAATTCAGTCTAACACAATAGACGTCAGCACGAATCTCTGGGAAATCAACCCCACAAACACTGTAGTTATTCCCCAGAGCCTCGTGCTGAGATCAATTGTTTAAGGCTGAATTTTAATATATCAAAATTGGTCTATTAGGCAATCATATTTGTTAGAACATTTAGATAGCACGTGAAATTGTTCTGAAAGACAAGGAGGTACGTTCGGGTTATGTTCGCTCAAATACACGTAATGTTTACAAATTTACGACGATTTATGTTTGTGTCTGTCAACGCGTTCGTGGAGGTGGCCGCGAGTGTAACCAACATATCCTGCATCACACAGGTTACATTGAAATTTATAAACTAGACATTGTTGGTTAACAATGCTAATTTGTAGAGACTGTATAGAAATCAAATCTTCGCATTATCTATTCACTTTGCCTTGAGAATGGTGTCCCGATAACGCCGAAACGTTGGCTTTCAACGTTAATATTCGCCTGCTTATGTTTTAAGAAATCATTATTGATGAGGAAATTAAACGTAATATGGTAAAAACCCCTAACTCGAAGTAGGCAAACCCGTTGACTATGTACAAACGTAGCCAAGGAATTAACTCGGGTCGTGAAACAACTCCAGCTGTCAGGGAGAGAATTGAACATGCAACCTCCGGATTTCAAGTTCAGCGCCCTAACTACTCAACCAAGTTGCCTCCCGGCAATAATCTAATTAATCGCCAAGGCTGATGGCGAATTTTGCATAAAATTTCCTAGCTTTTAGTTCCTAATTTTGACCATGTCGATATGATCTACAGAATTTTTGCAACTTACGGTTTTGCCAAGATTCGTTTATGAACGGATACCTCCGCTAAAAACACCGACGAGGCGGGGATGGGTCAAGCAGTAGGGAGTACAAGGACAGCGAAAGAATGCATCGCTGAGCATTACTAATTAACTCTAACCCAGACACAACGATTTTGGTCGTTTTAACACAAATTCGATACAACGGAGTTTCATCTATAACGAGCTCCCGTTAAAACAAACATTAAAGTTAATCTTTTGGCCCTTCGTTATATCTGGCTTCTAATGTAAACCCAAAATAGGTTTGTCCCAACAGACCAAGAAATAAACCCAATCAATTCACTTACGCAGTTCATACCAATAGGAAAAGCGTCATTGAATCTTAATTGTTTTCCGTTTCCTGAAGTTGTTTTATTTCCGTTTCCGAAACCTTTCAGTTCGTTTCCGTTAGTTGTTCGTGTCTCCTTCTTGTTTTTTTGCGCCTGATTAAGCTCATGTGCCCTACGGTACATTATGCTCGAATTATCTCAAGCACGTTAGAGCGACTAATGATAAATTATAGCATTTTTTGATCGGTTCTTGCACGAAAATCTTAGTTGACTGGTCGTGTTTCAGAAAAGAAATAAATAGAGACAAAGGTAGTTCGAGATAAAATTGAAAAGAGACCAGCTTTCGGGCTCAGTGCTCTTGACTCGGTCGCAACCCCTAAATGTCCACAGAGGACTCAGCAGAGATAAACTGTTTCATTTGAGTTAGGGAGCAGTACTCGTAAACGTTTTAATGATCGACGATCGCGCGCGGAGCGCATGAAAAGTGCGAAATGTCAATCATGTTTTTTTACGCCAAAAATTTACGCTCTGATTCACATTGACGCAAGTGAAACTAGTCGACCTCTCGCGACTTACGTTGCTCGTACTTGCCCTCGCGACTTCGTCGCCCAAAGATTACCCTCTCACTTCGCTTGAGGGAGATAAATAAGTCAAGGATTAAGAAAAGGTCGACTTGTGGCAAGTCTAATGGGCATATTGCAGGAGCATTTCCATTCTAGAGGAAAACTTCTTGAGATAATGTAGAACTAAAAAAGATGCAACAAAAGGAATCGATGCACTCACGAACTTTGACGCGTCTTCAGAGATTTTGTCTGAATTCGTTGCCTTAGATTTTCATGATTTAGGCAACAAAAAAATCGCTTTTGAAAATTCAGTTATTTAATGTTCTTAGTCATGTTCGGTCCCCTTAAAAATAACATACCGGTAATCTAAGAACAACAGGTCCTTCCCACCGAGTTCAATTTCATCATCATGTACATGTTTTAGCACAGTACTCTTGCGCCAGTTTTCGGTTTCAGATTATACAGTCGTTTTAACAAGAATCAAAACTTGATCAGGATTTTAAGTTAGGCATGGAATCATGTCGTGTTTTATATCGGGCGGCGAGCACCCCAGAAAACAATTTCTGTAAACGGTTCCGCGAGATTGTCGCGCGCCACTCGTCGACTTGTGGGTCGATGTGCTTCACCAAGCGATAAGTAAATAGATAGCCTTCATTTAACCTCGTTCATTGTTTATAGCCAAAGGTTAGTAAGACCGAGCAACTCAATTCCAGGAATAAATAGTTCAAAATTAAACGTAAGCAGGAGAATATTAACGTTAAAAGCCGACGTTTCGGCGTCATCGTGACACCATTCTCAAGGCAAAGTGAATAAATAATGCGAAGATTTGATTTCTATACAGTCTCCACAAATTAGCATTAACAATAACAACATTTATTATTTGTATTGCGCCTTTTCTATAAAATATTCAAAAGCGCATCACAACAATAATTAATAACTAAAATTTTACAAATCTTCCAGCATTAATAACAAATGATCACAAGTTTTTCAAGTGAATACCTTTGCGTGAATTGAGTCTGTTTGCACGTTTAGGAATGGTTTAAGTTTTCTTATAAAAAGGATCTTCTTAATTAGGCAATCCAATTTGGTAGAACATTTAGTAAGCACGTGAAATTGTTCTGAAAGACAAGGAGGTACGTTCGAGTTATGTTCGCTCAAATACAGATAATTTTTACAAATTGACAACGATTTATGTTTGTGTCTATTAACGCGTTCGTGGAGGTGGCCGCGAGTGTAACCAACATATCCTGCATCACACAGGTTAAATTGAAATTTATAAACTAGGTATTGTTGGTTAACAATGCTAATTTGTAGAGACTGCATAGAAATGAAATCCTCGCATTATTTATTCACTTTGCTTTGAGAATGGTGTCACGATAACGCCGAAACGTTGGCTTTTAACGTTAATATTCGCCTGCTTATGTTTTAAGAAATGATTCTTGATCAAGAAATTAAACGTAATATGGTAAAAACCCCTAACTCGAAGTAGGCAAACCTGTTAACTATGTACAAACGTAGCCAAGGAGCTAACTCGGGTCGTGAAACAACTCCAGCTGTCAGGGAGAGAATTGAATATGCCACCTCCGGATTTCAAGTTCAGCGCCCTAACCACTCAACCAAGCTGCCTCCCGGCAATAATCTAATTAATCGCAAGGCCGATGGCGAATTTTGTATTAAATTTCCTCACTTTTGGTTCCTAATTTTGACCATGTGGATGTGATCTATAGAATTTTTGCAACTTACTGTTTTGCCAAGATTCGATTATGTACGGATACCTCCGCTAAAGCAGCGACGAGGCGGGGATGGGGGGAAGCGGTAGGGGGTACAAGGACAGCGAAAGAATGCATCGCTGAGCATTACTAATTAACTCAAACCCAGACACAACGATTTTGGTCGTTTTAACACGAATTCGATACAACGGAGTTTCATATATCACGAGCTCCCGTTATAACAAACGTTGAATTTAATCTTTTGGCCCTTCGTTATATCTGGCTTCCAATGTAAAGCCACAATAGTTTTGTCCCAACAGACCAAGAAATAAACCCAATCAATTCACTTACGCAGTTCATACAAATAGAAAAAAAAAGCGTCATTGAATCTTAATTGTTTTCCGTTTCCTGAAATTGTCTATTTCCGTTTCCGAAACCGTTCAGTTCGTTTCCGTTAGTTGTTCGTGTCTCCTTCCCGTGTTTTTTGCACCCGATTAATCTCATGTGCCCTACTGTACATTATGCTTGAATTATCTCAAGCAAGTTACATGGACTAAAGATAAATTATGGCATTTTTTGATCGGTTCTTGCACGAAAATCTTAGTTGACTGGTGGTGTTTCACAAAAGAAATAGAGACAAAGGTAGTTCGAGACAAAAAAACAATGGTACTTGAGCTCTCGGGTTCAGTTCTCTTGACTCGGTCGCAACCCTTGAATGTCCACAGAGGACTCAACAGAGATAAACTGTTTTGCTTTGTCGGAAAGCCTTGAAAAATTTCGAAATACGGGTATCAAAGAGCGTTATGCTAAGCATATGAAGTCCAGTGCACCAACAATTAGGCTTCCACGCCTACCACAGTGTGGAAAACAGAGGCCGCAACAAATATTTTCCAAGGTTTTCTAAAATTAGATTTCCGTTTCCTGAAGTTGATTATTTCGTTTCCTGTTTTTCTTTGACTTGGATGTAATTCATTAAATTCACATCACGCAAAAGCATGAATTATAGAGGGCCTATTAAGGTATAAAAATAACGTCTTCAACCATTCGTTGTCAGTTCTTGAGGAAGGTGGTACTTGACATTGCGTTTTAACTTGTTGCAAACTCCAAGGAAAAGGTAAAGCTAGAATATTGATTGATCCTCTTACTGCAGTATTTTAAGTTATGCACAGAGACCTTTGACTGAAGCTACGCCAGACTGAAATAAGCTTTGAGTGAGGTTCTAAAGAGTTTATGCACGTAGGGAAAGTTCAGGGCTATCTGAATGGAAAATAATTTTTTTTTGTCTTATTATAACAAACCCACCTGGACAGATATTACTATCATCTCTCTTGTACCACAGTAGATGCGCGAATTTACTTGTAGCTATGATTATTCTTTTCGATTCATTTCTTGAGTCGTCTGTCCAAGAGCAAGTCAGTTCGTCAGCCCCGATATTACAACATATGGTTTTATAAGGAATCTTTGCCTGTCATAGAGACCTCGCAGACTATTGACCGAGATATTCAGAGTAGGGAAATAGGGACTGGGGGTGGGCATGAAGTTAAGACACGGCATTTTTAAGGGCTTTTAACATTAGACATGATGATAGATGCGAAGGCAGCCATAACACTACTGAACGGAACCTTTTAACATTGTTTACTGAATTTGATTAGTTGCATGTCATTTAATTTGATGGTTTTTTTGGGACGTACTCGAAAGGACAAGAAATGCAAGCAAATGGACCAAAGAAGGCATCTGGTTGGATACCATGACTTGAATCCACATGAAGTTCCACAAGTCGTCGTTACTTACTTTTTATATGGTGACTTAATTATTGTACATCAGTTAAGGATCCGTGCGCGGGAACCATAAGTGTCACACTGATGCTTGAAATCAACTATGTGCAGCTCTAACATGTCTAAACACTAAGCTAGTTTATATAACCTACATATTTTATTTCTTTATTTGTCAAGGAATATGAAGTGCTTCATTTTCTTCCTAATAACTTGGTCCTTGGTGGCGTCATTCCCTCTCGATAAACAAGCTCAGGTAAACACGATATCTTCATACCTCTCTACCTCTGTACATCTTTTTTTTTTTAAGTAATTGTTCTTGTTTCCCACATATGATTATTACGTTTTTCTTTATCAGGATGAAAATCAAGGCAAGGACAAAGATCCTGGTTAGTGTACGACTAGGTTTCTTTTAGCATTTTCAGATTCAATATTACTATTTAATTTCTCGCCAGCTGCTCATTTCTACCCCTCATCGTCAACAAGACCACAGACAAATAGGTGACGCCATCACACGTGGATCTTGAAAATGTTGCCAAACCCTTTTTCAGCGTGTTTACAGTTTTCAGTCATAAACTCGAGCACTTATGGTCAACATGCAGTGAACCAATGCTAGAAGTGTCGCCGTCGGACATCAAAAATAGAGTAAATACCCACCGATAATAACGACAACTACGGGTTTTACTTAGTTCTACTATGCCTTTTCTTTTTTAGAAACACGGCTAAACGACTCACATGATATGTCGTTTGGCCATACCGGTACCAATGTTGTTTTCGAGAAAGTTTGCCTGGGTCCAGCACTGTTCGCGAGAGTAACATACGCAGAAGAACTGGGTATCACATTTAGAGATAACCTTGGGTATAAGGCTTACATGGGGGATTTACCTTGATCTTCTCTTGTTTAATTGTACTCTGTTTTTTTTTTCTTTCAGAAACGCGACTGAACGACCCACAGTACTACGGTGGCGGTATGTCGTTTGGCAACACTGCTGGTAACGTTGGCCAACAAGGAACCAACTCAGGGAATGTTGCTGTCGGACATCAGTTTCACCTCGGATATGGCCGACGAGGTTAGTTCTGCTTCTTGTACATGCAAATGTACGAGAAATTAATAATAAATCTAGGTATAACCTACAGAATATATAAGTTAATTTCTTTTAGTAGGCTCTCAATACAGGATGAAAAGGTTTCTCCGCGTGTTTACAGTTTTCAGTCATAGACTCGAGCACTTATGGTCAACATGCAGTGAACCAATGCTAGAAATGTCGCCGTCGGACATCAAAAATAGAGTAAATACCCACCGATAATAACGACAACTACGGGTTTTACTTAGTTCTACTATGCCTTTTCTTTTTTAGAAACACGGCTAAACAACTCACATGATATGTCGTTTGGCCGTACCGGTAGCAATGTTGTTTTCGAGAAAGTTTGCCTGGGTCCAGCACTGTTCGCGAGAGTAACATACGCAGAAGAACTGGGTATCACATTTAGAGATAACCTTGGGTATAAGGCTTACATGGGGGATTTACCTTGATCTTCTCTTGTTTAATTGTACTCTGTTTTTTTTTTTCTTTCAGAAACGCGACTGAACGACCCACAGTACTACGGTGGCGGTATGTCGTTTGGCAACACTGCTGGTAACGTTGGCCAACAAGGAACCAACTCAGGGAATGTTGCTGTCGGACATCAGTTTCACCTCGGATATGGCCGACGAGGTTAGTTCTGCTTCTTGTACATGCAAATGTACGAGAAATTAATAATAAATCTAGGTATAACCTACAGAATATATAAGTTAATTTCTTTTAGTAGGCTCTCAATACAGGATGAAAAGGTTTCTCCGCGTGTTTACAGTTTTCAGTCATAGACTCGAGCACTTATGGTCAACATGCAGTGAACCAATGCTAGAAATGTCGCCGTCGGACATCAAAAATAGAGTAAATACCCACCGATAATAACGACAACTACGGGTTTTACTTAGTTCTACTATGCCTTTTCTTTTTTAGAAACACGGCTAAACAACTCACATGATATGTCGTTTGGCCGTACCGGTAGCAATGTTGTTTTCGAGAAAGTTTGCCTGGGTCCAGCACTGTTCGCGAGAGTAACATACGCAGAAGAACTGGGTATCACATTTAGAGATAACCTTGGGTATAAGGCTTACATGGGGGATTTACCTTGATCTTCTCTTGTTTAATTGTACTCTGTTTTTTTTTTCTTTCAGAAACGCGACTGAACGACCCACAGTACTACGGTGGCGGTATGTCGTTTGGCAACACTGCTGGTAACGTTGGCCAACAAGGAACCAACTCAGGGAATGTTGCTGTCGGACATCAGTTTCACCTCGGATATGGCCGACGAGGTTAGTTCTGCTTCTTGTACATGCAAATGTACGAGAAATTAATAATAAATCTAGGTATAACCTACAGAATATATAAGTTAATTTCTTTTAGTAGGCTCTCAATACAGGATGAAAAGGTTTCTCCGCGTGTTTACAGTTTTCAGTCATAGACTCGAGCACTTATGGTCAACATGCAGTGAACCAATGCTAGAAGTGTCGCCGTCGGACATCAAAAATAGAGTAAATACCCACCGATAATAACGACAACTACGGGTTTTACTTAGTTCTACTATGCCTTTTCTTTTTTAGAAACACGGCTAAACAACTCACATGATATGTCGTTTGGCCATACCGGTACCAATGTTGTTTTCGAGAAAGTTTGCCTGGGTCCAGCACTGTTCGCGAGAGTAACACACGCAGAAGAACTGGGTATCACATTTAGAGATAACCTTGGGTATAAGGCTTACATGGGGGATTTACCTTGATCTTCTCTTGTTCAATTGTACTATGTTTTTTTTTTTCTTTCAGAAACGCGACTGAACGATCCACAGTACTACGGTGGCGGTATGTCGTTTGGCAACACTGCTGGTAACGTTGGCCAACAAGGAACCAACTCAGGGAATGTTGCTGTTGGATATCAATTGAACGGCCGAAAATGAATGCAGATTCCTTTCCTGGACAAGGAAATCGGCTTCAGTTGTAGTTTAGTAGATACTTGGGTTAATGTTAACTGAACACATGCAAGAAGAACTAATTGTAGAAGTAGTACGGCAATAAAAGGGGTTTAAAAAGCAGTTTGACTGTTTGTTTGATAAGCTTTGCTTTGATTGGTCTTGCATTGGAATTGCATTGTGGGAAGGTTAGGGCAATAAAGAGATGCCGAGAATGTCACAGAAAACTGGATCCAAAATTGTCATAAGATGCAGCTAGTCTAATTGAAAACTGAACTTATACCAGTGTTAATGTGCCTTACCCGTGTTAATGTGCCTTCAAACTCCCATAACGAGCTCCATACTGAGTGCGGAGAGGAGCCAAATCTAAATTTAAACCATATGCAAAAATCTCGGCTGCCAATATTTAACAGCCACTGACTGAAAATATGGAGACTCGACGACAGGTCGGAAAATTCTAATTGTCTTTTATTGTGTCAAAAAGACCCTTTTGGTGAAGTAATTTCAGAAATATACTTTCAAAGTTCCAGCGACTTCACATTTTTGTGAAATTTAGCAAAGTTTGAAATACCACTCAATCAACCCACACTGCGAGCAGAGCCTCTTTTATCGCTTTTTTGAGCAGACAGGAGACGGAAAACGGTACAAAGCATATGTAGCGCAAGAAAAGGCTCTGCATGTAGGGTGAATCAACCAAATTGGCCGATGGAATTTATGCAAAAATTGCACATTTTCAACAGGCCAATACAGAAAGAAGGGAACTTGCCTGGATTTCATATTCACACAGTTTGTAATTTACACTTTGATCATTCCTCTAAGCTAAAGGTCATCTTGAAGTAGATATGTTTTGTCTACTTCTTGGCCGTTTAAAAAATACAACTATCGCAATTTAATTTACATGTAAAATTTCAACTGATTTTAGAGGGTCATAACTCTTCTGGTACACGGATCTCTCAACAAATAAAAGGTTCTAAAGGAAGAGCTATGCTATAGGTATATCATATTTAAATGGCTACTTTGGCTTGTGAAAATTAAGCGCGCTAGACGAAAAACTCTAAAGGGTATTTTGACCAATTGCGCCATTTTTCGATGAGCGAGCGAGAACTTCGATTTCGCAGTCATCTTTATGAACATAATTCGACATGTTTTATCCCATGAACGGGGGTTTCACAATCCAAAATCGCCATAAATTTGACAGATAAAGCCGAGAAACGTTCGCTACTTCCTTTTGGCTATTTTCCCTATGTATCTTTGTCTAAAACAATCTAGAGGGAAAAGTTCAAATGCAGCGGTTTAAGACTGTGACTGGTCAGCCAGTGTTGTTAGATATGTAGTCGTGGTGAATTGCATGGCGTGACACCGTGACAGGGAGAACAATTTGCATATTCATGTTGTGTACTCAAACGTCACATAAACACTTGCGTTTCGTTCCGAGCAAACGTTCTGTTAATCGTTGCAGTCGGGATTGGTTCCCCTTTTTCTTAAAAATAAAAAGAGAGAACTTCTAAAACCAAGGAAGAAGTAGCGATGCCTTTTCCCCATTTATTCGCCAAAGGTGCTCAAGTTTTGAACGCAGGACCACCGTTCCACCTTGAGGGCTGGTATTTTGCCAAAATCGTCTGCTTGGGCGGCTGATTTCCACAGGACTGTGTCATCTAGAACCAAGGCTTATACTGAGGTATTATTTGAAGTATTGCTTAAGTCTACAATACACGATGTCTACGATTAATTTGTGTTATGAAACATGTCGAATTATGTTCATAAAGATGACTGCGAAATCGAAGTTCTTGCTCGCTCGTCCAAAAAAGGCGCAATTGGTTTTTCGTCTAGCGCGCTTAATTTTCACAAGCCAAAGTAGCCATTTAGATATGATATACCTATAGCATAGCTCTTCCTTTAGAACCTTTTATTTGTTGAGAGATTCGTAAACTAGAAGAGTTATGACCCTCTAAAATCAGTTGAAATTTTACATGTAAATTAAATTGCGATAGTTGTATTTTTCAAGCGACCAAGAAGTAGACAAAACATATCTACTTCAAGATGACTTTTAGCTTAGAGGAAGGATCAAAGTGTAAATTACAACCTGTGTGAACATGAAATCCAGGCAAGTTCCCTTCTTTCTGTACTGGCCTGTTGTAACTGTGCAATTTTGCATAAATTCCATCGGCCATCTTGGTTGATTGAGCGGTATTTCGAACTTTCCTAGATTCCACAAAAATATGAATTTGCTGGAACTTTGAAAGCATATTTCTGAAAATACTTCACCAAAAGGGTCTTTTTGACGCAATAATTTTCCGACCTGTCGTCGGATTCTCCATATTTACGGGCAGTGGCTCTTAACATCCTCCTCACCCTCTTCATTACTTTTAATCCCTATCACATTATCAATCGTAAAATGTTCGGATTTTTTTTTTCTCCTGAAGACACGGGCGTATTTTCTAATAACCTAGCCGGCTCTTTGCATAAGTCTTTAATTATTTGCACCTTTCTAACTATCAATACTGATATAAGTAATGGTAAGGAGACTGACTGGAATCAAATGGGGTCTGTATAATCACCCGTACGATTTGAAAATCGGACAACGGTAATGCAGGAGTCTTATGTTTTTAATTCAATAAATACAGTCGATCCTCTGGTTGCGACAACCCTGTCATACTGCAAGCGACAGTATGACAAAATACTAAAACTTTCTAAGAAAAATCAGTATATTTGTTACGTCTTGTAAGAGACGGAAATTTCTCAACGAGAAGTATCGGATTTTCTCTCGAAATTGACTTTTTATATGAATAAAATAAAGAGCAAATAAAGGCAAAAATAGAGCGAAATTAAAATTTGGCGGCAGAAGTAGGCCTTACACGGATATGAAATGCGATATAGTTTTTTTGAGCTCAACGAGCTTTCAATTCGAGAAAACCGACATAAAACGTTCCCCCCCCCCCCCCTGATGGTTTCCAAAATGGCCGATCGCAAAGACTGAAAATTAAGAAATCTGAACATAATTTGCGTTCGCGTGATAATGAGAATCAAAACTTGTCGATCCTTTTCTGTAAAAGTACTTAAAGTATCCAGCTATTAAAAACAAGTTCATACTTTGACTTGGGTGCGATTCGAATTTCTATAGTTTTTGCAATCGCATGCAATCTATTTATGCATGCTATCATGACCCAGTACTATTTCAGTTGCAGAAACAAAGCTTGAAAAATAATCAAGACTAAATGGAATTCCAATCTCCATGAAAACTGTGATGCTGTCAAATCGTCTCAGTACCATTTGAGCTGTTAACGAAAGTCAGTTGTCTGCCCCAAAAACAAAAATCAGTCTAAATTAAACAAAAACTCCCTAACAATTCTCTTGATACGTACTTTTAAAATTTAAATAACTTTTTGTGGCATGGCCATATTGTTTTGTATGCAAGAAATGTAGTTTATATTATTTCTGATGCCACCCGTAGTTCAAGTCGAATGGGGTGAGCCAGGAAAAAAAGTACTTTTCTGCCCTTCTAATTAATTTATTTTCCTCTTTTATTTATTTATTTTTTTTAATTTCTCCACATTTTTTTTCAGTGAATGGTCTATGACAAAGTTAGGATAAAACCGCTATTGACCCTACTTAGTCGCCTTTTGTATAAACTGGATCGGAGCTCTTTTTGACCGCAATTTTCACCACTGGCATTAAACTTAAAATTGGGAAATCGAATGTAACGGTTTTTCAAGCGGTCTTGACACTTTTTTCGCTAGCCCTCACAAGTTTGTTCCCTCAATAAATAGTTGTCATCATTTAAAGATTAAGAAGCCTAGAAAAATATGGCTAAGAATGCGCAATTTCAAAGTTCAAGGCAAGGAAGTCTTGGAATTTGTAACTCAATTTTGTGTTCAACGATTGATTTATTGTTGTTGATTTATTTCAAAGAGGCAAGCCATCTGTTAATAGGAAAGAATTGTTTCATCTGGTAACCAAAAGTGATACCTCACTGCTACATGTACATGTGCGTGAACGATAATTAGGCAAAATTTCGATGCCAATATTTGTGCAGCAATTATCGTATTAGCATTAAATGTAACTAGAATTAATTTGGCAGCATCCGAGTTCGTGAGCTGTTTGAATGGTCACGTTTCGTCGTCTTGGAGTTCAATTTGAATCACGAAAGACATGTGGATGTAACCTTTATTTACACTCGGCAGTGTTAATATCACAAAGACTAGTGGGGCCAGGCAAATAAATGAAACAAATAATTCGAATTGAACATAACCAGTTGGCTACCGTGATAATGAAACAAATCCAGGTAGTGGTCAGACCGGGACGCGAACCCGGGACCGCTGGATTGCGAGTCCGACGCGATGGCCACTCGGCCAGGCTGCCTCCAAGGACATTTCCAGGACATTCCCGAAGCGGAACAATAATTTCCTTAGTAGCAGGATAACAATCTTGCGCAGTACAGCCCAATTCATAGCCTTTTTTTTGTAGTATTTCTCTAACAACTGTGCTTGTTGATCGTAATTTTCCTGTACCAACATTAGCCATAAAATTACTTAGGTGAAAACTACTATTATATAAACAAATTACTAACATCTAGAGGGATCGAAATCGCGGTATTGCCTGAACGACAAGATTACGAACCTCCTAACAAAAGAGGGACTATTAACAGTCTCAAGAAAACCTGACATCGTCGCAAATAAAAGCAATGACGACCACAACATGGGTCTGTATGAACAATCATAGGAGGAACTTCTAAATTCAGAGCTTTTGCCCGGAGCAAAACCACACGATATCATGAGGGTCCCCAATAGGTTTGGCGGGATGCGGGATTTGGTTTTTTTTTTTTTTTTTTTCACCGTGATATTTGGGATTTGAGCGGGAAGCGGGAAATACAGTTACAAGCAGGTGCGGGATTTCGTGTTTTTATAGGGTTGTGATGCGGGATTCGTAAGGGGAACATAGCGGGATACGGGATTTCAATTCTTACATGACCTCATAAATTGTTATTGACCAGCGCAAAAACCACAAGCTGGCAGAGACGTTCGTAAAGCTGTGTCGGGTTTCAAGAAATGAATAGCAACAGTTCTGTACCCTGTCAGGTTTTGTCAAACGTATCCATTATCGCTTGACTACGTTAGTACCATGAGACCGTATTGCGTCTTTGAGTCCTTTTTCTATTGATTGCGATTTGTTTTGACTTCTGACGTCAATGACATCTGTCCATTTCCAACATTTTCGACGCTTGCGTCATTAGTCTTGGCCCCCCGATCCTTTCTAGTTTTTCTAGTCTTTCGATCTTTTCCAGAGCGCTTGGTTTGCTTTGGCCAGGATGACCACACCGGATATCGGTGATAGTGATTTACCGTAAGAAGTATGCGAATTACGAATTGCGTCGCCATATATTACAAAAAGGATGGGCGAGCAGGAATGCCTTCTTTCGGAAAGAAAAGTTCTGAGCCCAGATCTCAAGGAAAGTGAAGACGCTGAAAGCTTGGAAAGAAACTGTCAAGTGTATTTACGGGCCATCTCTTAAATATGGTAATAAACAATCTTTTTCATTCTCAGATTGGTGGACAAAAGAAAACAAAACAGTAAACCGTTTCCTGAAAGCAGCGTTATGTATGGTATTGGATTTGTCCAATAGGCGTATAATTTATGAAGTAGGTAAATCATTAACTCGCTCATGGACATAAATGCTTGATCATATGATAGCCCATCAGTTCTATTCACCTTTTCGGCGTTAGATTTCACGTGTAGTGTCACGTGACTTATGATGTAAACAAACCGGCAAAGTTCGGACAGTCTAGTCAACCACACGAGTTCGATAAGTAGTCTTCTAACAGAATGGTCAGGACTAGAAGATTTGCTTTTGTTACAGGTAAAAACGATTCCCGATACCCTGAATCGTGGAAAAGACACCCAAACCGCGATCCAGTGAAGTTCTTCCATTTTCTTAGCGCAGTTAGACAAAACGAGAGAAGGCAAAAAGTGGCTAAAAGCATGTCACCGCGGTGACTCGTTCGTGTGCACGAAAGACGGTTACATTTGTAGTCTACATTTTGTCGGTGGAAATGGTCCAACAAAAGAGGATCCTGATCCTATATCTGTCGTTGTCAGCAAAGAAAGGGTGCGTTCATCAATATGTGCTTTCATAACATTTTTTGTCGTTTGAATTAGTATTTTATACCGTGCCTAGGTGTCGTGACTAAATCGCAAACGAAAGGCATCTTGTGAACGGGAGGCAGACAAAGCGAGAAGCAAGAAATTTGTCTTGAACGATCAGTGGCTAAAACCCTACTGACACTTAATTGCCATACTGGCAAATCTAAAGAAGAACGTGCCGCCGCCATGACTCTTTTAGATCTGAGCTCAGAGCCAGCGGCGAGTTCAGGAGAGCCTGATGAGGAAAGCATGCAGAAATCAGGAGCACCCAACGGATCGTTTCGGTAAATTATCTATTCGGAAGGCCTTTATTCCCCTTTGATTTTCTGAAGAAAATTGTCGCCTCGAACGTTCGTGATATGAGAAATTCAATGCCTGTTGTTTTCGGATTGTTAAAAATGTCGTTTTGGGCACCGAAAAAAGGTCAGCTATCATTTTCGGAAAGGTGATAAGACCTAAGGTTTTCGGGGAATGGACAAAAAAGCCCTAAAAAATTCGAGAATACTCAAGTTCCCCTAGAATAACCGAACAGATAAAATTTTTTTTCGCGCAACCTAAAATTAACCTACAGAGCTTTAAAAGTACTCCAGATAGCCTAAGACAGCGTTAAAATGCATTTGAGAGAAAACGGTCGTTGGGTGCCGCTGAGAAATTCGAACCGGAAGAGCGAACCGACGAGTTTGCTGAACCGATCGAGTCTCAAATCAACAGAAAGACTGATGAAAAAGTACACGGCGGCCGCTATGTGCTTGTATCCCCCATCTCTACCACCTTCACACTTGCATCGTGCCTGAAGAACGCTGCCTCGGTTTGTAGCTCTACCCTCGAGAATAAACTAGAGATCGTAGTGCTCCTTTCCTTCATCCGTTTTGATGTTCATGAAAGGTCGCACTTTGGCTACATATACATGAACACCCTCTTGATTCAACCGAGCATTTAATTAGTAAAGATTCCACGTAACCATCCGCGAATACGCG
Source organism: Orbicella faveolata (assembly GCF_042242905.1). Classification (NCBI taxonomy): domain Eukaryota; kingdom Metazoa; phylum Cnidaria; class Anthozoa; order Scleractinia; family Merulinidae; genus Orbicella; species Orbicella faveolata. The sequence continues at coordinate 7,409,451 of NW_028301542.1, forward strand.
ATAATCTTCAAATGACTTGTAAGCGGCGAGTCCTTGCTTATCGTAATCGGTTGAGTGGTAAATCAAATAATTAAAACTGTCGTACAACCCAAACGACTGGGCGACGAGTTGAAGTTGTTCACGGTCTTCAGGGAAAATGGCCTGGGAATTAGCATATCATGAATTAGTAATTTGTCAGCATCAGTGGTTTGATCTTTTTCGAAGTTTGGATCCACTGGCACAACCATTCTTTCGACTGCGGAAGCGATTTCCTCGAGCGAACTTTTCAATTATTCGCTTACTGAAACTCCACGTTCCTGCAAATATCTTTTAAGTTCTGCCACATTCATGGCGTTGAAGTCGCTTTTGTTGTTTTTTTCTGCCATTTTGAAGCTGAAACTATTCTTGAAGCAGAGAGAAATATATATTAGTAGTGACGGGAAGTTGACGAAGTTGAAAACTTCGTACACTAGTAATGCGTTCTTGACTAAAGTGTCCGAACTTTCCCGGTTTGTTTACATCATAAGTCACGTGAAACTACACGTGAAATTTAACCCCGAAAAGCTGAATTCAGACAGCTTTCTAGCTTAGTTATTTATTGTTCAGTTTTTCTTTAGTCTTTTTCACCTTTCACTATGCCCGCTAAAAGTAAGAAATCCACCAAGAAGGCAAGTGGACCAAGCCCCTGGCTCTCTTCATTCGGATCGGAGAATGATCTCCCCGATAGCTTGCTCGAGGTTTTGAAAGAACACGACATAACTTGTGAGGAGATTGTCGTTGGTCTATCTGAGCGTGATATCGCCGACCTGGAGCTCTCCGTAGGCCACAGAGTGCTGCTTCGCCATGTGATCGCGGTTCTAACCTCCGACGAACCTGCTGTCGTGTCTGGGAACACTACGTTGGAGCAGGACAAACCCGTCCCGACAACCGTGCCTTTTAAGAGCAAATGCACAGAAAAATCGAGCAAAGCGTGGCCACGGTCAAAATTTAACTTACCTTTTTTTCGAGTTTATAGAGAGGTATTTATGAGTTTTCAAAGGTTTCAGGGTTCATTTTTCTAAATACGGCCTACTTTCAGGAATATTTGGGAAAATGGATTTCACGCTCTTTCTGGTCCAAAAATGGCCGAGTAAATTGGCAAAAAATAGCGTTGCAAAAACGTCCTCGCATTAATAGTTAAAATTATGTCTTCGGGAATTAGATATTAATATTAAAAGAAGAAGGGTTTGGCACGCTGTATTTGTCTGTTTTTCGGTTGCAGATGATAACTGTCACTGTGAAAAACACATCCTTTGATGAAGCCGTTGTAAAGCAAGTTTTCGTCTATAATTGCAAAAAGACTTTTCGTTATGTGGCCGAGCTCGAATCGAGCTCACTTTATGGCTATAAAGTGTCGAAATATGCTTCTTGCTCGAGATATAAACATTTGCTTGGGTTTTTCAGCGGGCGTTTTGAAAAACGCCACCAAAATCTGAGAATTTTCTTTGAAATTCCAACTAATTTGCATATTGTCACGGTAAAGAAACACTGACAGGTGAGCGTTTAACTGTTTTTTTGTTTTGTTTTGTTTTGTTTTTTTTTTAACTGTTGCTTCAAACAATCCGCTTCCAATAGCAATTGATTTAAGGTTTTTAATTCTGTTATTCTGATTCTACGATGGATGTGGTGATAAAGGAGTATATTATACAAAACTAGTAGTGATCAAAGATTAGAGCAGTGCGTTCACGTGAGTACTTTGCTTGTCAGTTGGTCTACTATGGCGTGATAGAAAACTAAGTTTGATCGAATGACAGATAACGATCTGCACGTGAAGTTGAAGCCTGCGGTAAAAGTGTTTTTAATTAATTAAGTACTAACTTGTACTGGACAAAACATTTTCCTGGAAAGGGATTTGAACTGTTGGCGACACTTAGAATTCAATTTCAGATCGCCAACACTTGTAGTAAGCATTCCTTGAGAAAATAAAGTTTTGACCAGCGACCCTGCAAGGCAGTGTGTTGCCAAATGTTTTTGAATTTTTTCAGTGTTTGCATTTGTTTACATTGCTCGAACTTACATCTAGCTTTCACAAATGAAAAACGTAAATTAACCATTCTGACCACAAAACAGTGCCTTTTGCCGAGTTACACAGGACGGAAAGTTTATTTTCTTTCAACCAATTATGGGCACAACGGATTTCCCGAGCTACACATAGGAAAATTTATTTTCTGAACACAGATCTGGGCCGGACTGTTCAAAACCGCGATGAGCGCTAATCGGGGATTAAATTGTTTAACCGACGACTAAAATTTAATCTGCGATTAGATTGCTTTGCTCAAAGCCCGATTAGTGATAATCCAACTCTGATCGGCGGGTTAAATTTAGTACATCTCCGGAGGAGGATTAACTCCCTAATCTGCCGATTAAACTTGAAGAAAAATGTCCACCTTGTTGTTTTATCTCCCTCGCGTTGGACAAATGTTATCGATGTAATCATAACATACTCGCTTATAGCGAGTGAGCTTCGGGCTCATTAGAGCTTCGGGAGAGCGTCCATTGAATACATCACAAACCTCATAGAGGCGGATTTGCGGAGAAAACCGAAGCGTAGCCATGCTCTTGAACCAATAGACAAAGTGCTGCTAACACTAAGATTTTATGCTAGTGACAACTTTCTTCAAGATATCAGCGATACAGTTGGAGTAAACAAGGCCACAGTTTCACGGGCAGTTTTTTTGGCCAAGGAAGCCATTTCAAAACAAAAGTTTCGCGCAATTCTGTGACGTAAAACAGCGTGAGAATACATTATAATCAATTAAAATAATCCACTTTACGCTTAATCACGGATTAGTTAATCGGCGGATTTATCTCCTTTTGAGCAACCGTTTTCTAAACCCCGATTAGCTAACCCACGATTAGGAAATTTAATCAACGACTAGGCTTAATCGGAGGTTAGTTTAATCGCGGTTTTGAACAACCGGACCCTGAGGGTCATCATGGCCATTTGCGGGCTACATGGATGATTTGTTTTCTTACCACAACTCATGGCCATTTGTCGTCGCCGAGCCACGAAACATTCTTTCCTGATGACACAGGCTTTGGTTACTTGTTGTCGAAGGCTAGCGGGTCAAAATAAATGCAGCTTTGCAGAAATCATACACAATTCGAATCTATACGGCGAATACAAGACTGTGTGCATGCGCCCATGATGTAATTTGCCTCTGTTATGGGCGGGAGGGGGTGGGGGGGGGGGGGGGGGGAAGGGAAATCCTTCCAAAAAATTATCGATACAAACTGGATTACGATTGTGTTACATCACTTGAACGCAAGATTTAAGTAAATCGCTGAGACCATAGTGCTGAGACTCTACAAAGGTCACAAGGTGATGGCGTTTCTCACCATAGTTGGCGGCTATTGCTGTTCCGATACGAAAGATATCACTGCTACCCTGGTCCCAGAGGTTTTTCTTGATTTTTCTTCTTTTCGCGAAGCGGCGAACACCGCTTCGCGGCTTTCTTGCAGCTCTCTCATACGGAGAAAAATCAAGAAAAACCTCTGGGACCATGGTATATCACTGCCGGAGTCTGTGGAAATTATTCCTTTGCCTAGCTGTAATCGACATATTTCACCCTTAAAAAATCTCCCGGGTTCGGGCTATATTTAAGCCCTTCCCTACCAACTTAACGACATTAACCAAGAGATTATAATCCTGCCAAGAAATTATGATCCTGTATTAACTTATGTTCACACATTAATAGCTGCCATTGAAATAGCCGCCATTGAATAAGTAGAGAACAAAAACACATCAATCCAACTGTTTAATCCGAGTTTCCCTAGTGGCCACAAATTGTAAGGATAGATGAAATAAATTTGTTGTGGTATTAGAATACATTTCCTGATCTGGATAATTTCATTTCCATCGGTGTGCGTTACAGCCGTTTGTGAAGGAGCGTCACGGACTGACGTTACCGTGACTTTAAGTCGTGACCTTTGACCGAATGAACTACCGGTAAGTTACTTTCCTCAACAAAATCTGGACCGCAGCATAAAATGGAGAATAGCTGTACGACTTGTAAAAGTAAGTCATCCTTTTTATAGCTGTGAAGCGGAGTTCAGCGCGATAATTTCATTTAAAACCTGCGTTTTCGGCTTCGAATACATTTTTGCACTGAAGTGTCAAGTGTTGGGAATATGCTAATTAGTTCAAATTTCAGTGAAATTACTCAATTTTCGAAGACGTTTTATAAAGCGCTCGCTTAAAAACCCAGACTAGTTTTCGCATGATGTATAAGGAGAACACTTAGACACGTTATAGCCAAAAAAACGAGCCCGATTGAACAATGGCCACATATCGAATAGTAGTATATGGGGTATTAGTCAAATACTGTTTTGAAGCATATTCAATTTTTTTTTCCTGTTTTAAGCCTCCCAGCGTTAACAACCATCGCAAGCTCGGTTGTTAACGCTGGGAGGCTTAAAACAAGAAAAAAATTGAATATGTTTCAAAACAGTATTTGACTAATACCCTATATACTACTACGGGGAAGGGGGGAAGGGGAGAGATTCCTATTAGATAGAAACGACCCAGCTGTTATACCGCTCGAACAGCGGCAATGGTTCGAGGAACAAACAAGTGTGCCGAACAATCAAGCAACTGTCAACTTCCCGAGGCCATTCAAAACCTCCCTCCAGAGCTTCGTGAGAAAACCCTGAAGGCGTATATCGCCACAAAGCTTTGCCAGCGAGCGGATTTGGGCTGGGACAAGGTACACGAGCATATTTCAAACTGCCTTTCTGTCAATTCATGCAGCAGATTGTGCCAATGATAATTTGCTTTGAATATCCGGACTGCTATTTCGAGGGTTGTTGTTTCCCCTGTTCCGAAAGGGAGGGAACTCTTCATAAAGTATCGCTACCCCTGCGAAATAAATTCCCAGTAGTCTGGGAATTCCTAGGAATTCCTAGGAATTCTTAGGAATTCTAAGTTATTCCAAGACATGCAAATTATGCTTTATCCAAGACCTTGGAATTTCTGGGAATATTTGGGAATAGTGGAAGTATGACTGGGAATTATTGGGAATTCCTAGGAATTCCAAGTTATTCCAAGCCATGCAAATTATATTTAATCCAAGACCTTGGAATTTCTGGGAATATTTGGGAATAGTGAAAAGTATGACTGGGAATTATTGGGAATTCCTAGGAAGTCCTATTATTTCCCAGACTGTTTTAAAAAATGTGTTTGGAATATCTAGCAATTTTTGGGAACAGCTAAAACACATGAAATATTGTATTTGAAATTTCTATAAATTTCCCAAAATGTCAAAATTAAAGATGAACTCAGTGCATGAATCAGTTTCTGTGAATTAGTAAAAATCAACAGGATCATTTCCCTGCAGTTCCATACCTTTTTATTGTTGTCAAGCTCCAAGGTAATTATTTACAAACAAATGTTACTACATTAATTCCAGTTTAAGTCTGACAACTCGACATAAAACTATAGCACTCATAACATTGCTTTTTAGATCCAACCTGATTTGTTAGTGTATATGTGCCCGTATGGACCCTTAAATCAAACACCCAGAGTTTAACTGATAGAAAAATGGATGCTCTCAGATTTGATAAATAGATTGAGCAAAAAATTCTTGTCAGCATAAATGTATATATATATTATTTACAATTTTGATAAAACCAAAAGTATACATATGCATGTATATATTTAATGTAATTGTAGATTCACACACATACCCATCACAGCCCACTGTTGAACAATTTTTGACTTGATCCTTTATGACTTTAGGAAAAAGAGGAAGACATCTCTCACAGATGTCAGAGTGAGTTTCCACACACTTGCTGTACATTTGTAAAACTGTACTGTGACATTCTCTGGACAAATTACCTGTAGTTTCATTAAAACAAGGATATCTTTAGCAGCCTCTCATTGTCATACAATGTCTTGAAATTAAGGCCAGAATAGCCATACAGGCATATTCTTTGGCAGAAAATGTTTTTTTCTTGTGAACAATTAGTTTCACTTTCATCAGAGGAGTCCAGTGAATGGCCGTCAGTGTCAGAGTTCTCAATTTCTTCAGAGGAGTCAGAACTAGAAACTTCAACATCATTATCTGAATCACTGTCTGAGGACAAATCTGAACTGTTGTGTGTATTACATCAATTGGTATTTCTGTAGTCTTTTCAGGTACAGTGTATAGGCAACTCAATTTCATCAAATGCTTCTGTGAAGCTTCAATTCTTACATAAAGGTTGACTCCATAGTCCATCAAAGTCATCCACAACATTTCTGCCAACAGCCATCTCACTCAGGCGAGCCGAAAACTCTGAGGTGTTCTGTTCATGGTGCTGGAAATGATCTCCAGGAAAAAGTGATGCAAGAGAGGGAGATGACATCAACTGCCCTGGGAAGACTGCTTTAAGCAATTTATGTGGTCAAATCTTGTAGATTTTGGTATGGGTATAGTGGGATCATCAATATGTTTCTTGTATTTCCTTGTCCTTGCGGTCACTTTAATTCATGGCACAACAAAATCAAAAGAATAAAAAAGATTATGAGTCAGTGGGAAACAAATAAATAACTGACATAAATAAATGACAAATTAAAAAAAACCTACATCTTGATGTATTGAAAAGACTATAGATCTCATATAATGTTAATCCTTATAAATAATTCAAAGGAAATGAATTTCTACTTGCTGCATTGTGCTGACTGGGTGTTGAAACACGTGGGCTCTCAAAATAGATTTGGTGGACTTACAACAAGCTTAAGCTTATTTCGCAGAATTTATCTCGTTTTCTCAGGTCAATCTGAAACCTTTTAGGTGAATTTGGGCTTTTGGGGTTTTCAAAGAGCACACAATGCATTGCTTAGTTTGATTTATTTAGAATTATAGCTTCTCATAACAGAAAATCCCTATAAAATTGGATTCCTTACCTTTGCAGTGAACTTGATTTAAGTGCCTCACGATCCTTTGTTATCTTGACAACCGTCGGGAACAGATCAACCAGTTAAAGTACGTTCCATTTTCCTCGATTTCTTCGTAAAAAGTTTGTGTAGTTTTTTCCTTTTGAAGCACGACCCATCTTTCAAAAGACCACCAAAACAGCGTGGAAAGGGAAGCAGACTTGCCATCGAAAGCGACTGGTCTGGCAACCTCGTTGCCAGTCTCTCTCTCCTTCTTCTCCAGTTTCCATTCTCTCCTCAACTGATCAACTGAACCAATCACAGCACGCAAATTTTCACGTGACTATCCTCGTGACTGAACGTGACAAAGATCGCGTTAGTCATTCTCTTTTGGCGCCCATCTTTGAATTCAGCGTAACGGTTGATCACTCGTGCGTATTAGTAGATTTCACTTCCAAAATTATATCAAAATGGTTTTTGCTGTGGTCCTGTGACTAGAAGAAAACAGCGTGAGTGTCATTAACGAGAAACATGTTATTCTTGGCGAAGATTTGGAGCTAAAAGAAAGTCTTACAGTGGATGTTGCAACGGGGAAGAATTCAAAGGGCAGATTAGCTGTATACAAAACTATTTGGTGAGTAATCGAATTCAAGTAACCCTATATTATACAAAGTAACTTCTATTAGTTAGACAAAAGCTTTTGAATGAACTTTGTCATCACGAATCATACACGAGCGGGTCACTCAGTCATGGCATGAAATGAATTCTGGCTAAAGCAAGGTTGAAACAATTTAGGTTGCCCAGAGGGCATGCCTAAACAATTTGATTTGCGAATAACAAGTCGTTTCTCTCGCCACACTTGTTCAAACGAAACAAATATAGCAGTTCTCGCTGATCCCAGTCAAAGTTCTTGACAAAAACTCCAACGAGGCAGCCACAGTCTGCATGAGTTTGATAGGTCTCCTGTGTGTTTCAGCCTGACTGTATGGCAATCCGTGTTGATCTTCAATTTTTGTCCATCCGTATATTCTTTTGCGTTTACTCTATTATTTAAATGTTCCTTTAATGTTTTAAGTGTCTTTTTTAATATTTCTAATGTCTAAATTTGGCTAAAAACCGTGATATATATCCTCCAATTCGAGGGTTGTTGATACACTTATAGAAGAAGGAAAACCTTGATTTAGTCTACTGTAAGCTCAAGATTTATGTAACATATTTATCAATAGTATACAAGCACCTTCACAATTATCAACATTTCAACCAGCTTATAGTCAGGCCTTAATTAGCTGCATGTATTAAACTGTGAGCACATAGATATTTGGATCTCAGTCTTACAGTACCTCATATATATCGCAGTGTAATGTATTTTTTTAAATTTTGTTTTAGGTGTTATACAACAAAGATGAAGATGAAGAGGCTAGCTGCAGAATCAACACAAATAACTGAACAGCAGCTAAGTTTGCCCAAACTCAGCCTTTTTTTAATTTTAAGGAATGTCTCAGTTTTGTTCTTATCATTGATTCCTTACAATCATGAAAATCCAGATATGTTCCACACAATAACAATAATTTAAGGTAAAATGTTGTGTATGGAAAATTGTTGGATTTGTAAACTAAAAAAGTAAGTAAATTATCTGAAAAAGTTCTCTTTTTATCAAACATGTAAAAGTTTGACCTTCATATCTGTTTTCAGTTTTACTTTTGATTCTTGATGTAATGAAAAAGAAACAGGATGATTATTCTTATGGTTAAATTCATGAGAGCCAATGTAATAAACCATTCATTTAAAACCTGTTTGATGTGATATCAGTGACTTTATTTGTTATTTTAATGCTGGGCATTTATCATCAAAATTTTGTCTGGCCTACAAATGATACAAAATTCCCAGTTTTTCTCAGATTTTCCCAAAAATTCCAACCTATTCTCAAAAAATCCTACAAATTCCAAGTTATTCTCAGAAATTCCTAGGAATTTTTGGGAATTTTAAGGAATTTTCAAGGTAAGTACATTTCGGTTGGAATTCCTAGGAATTCCTAGGAATTCCGAGTCCGAATTACCGTGAAAATTCACACCTTAGATTCCTAGGAATTCCTAGGAATTCTTAGGAATTCCTAGGAATTTTTTCCTAGGAATTCTTAGGAAATTCCTAGGAATTCCTAGGAATTCTTAAAGTTATCTCACAAGGGTAAGCCCGCCGATGGAGTTAATACCTCTGATAGAAAGCAGCACTGCAAGAATTTTTTAAAAGTATGCTCCTGGAATGGTTATGATTGGCACGAGTGGCTCCTTTTTGTCAGGGAGCGTTAGCGAAAAGCAAGCATCACAAGTGTGAGAAAAAAGGAATTCGCCTCTAGCATAGCAGCAACGATATCGCGCGCAATATCGCCAACATTTTTTTGCCACTCAGGAGTGAAATATTCGTGGGTGAGAAACACAATCAAGTGGAAACTGACGAGCGTGTTTTTATAATATGCAAATAAAACCGTCTGTTTCTAAAAGTCAGTTCGAAGCGGAGGGGTCTGTTATTTTTTTTTATCAGTTCAGCTTCAAGTCTGCCGCGGATGTCTTTCTCCAGTTTCTGAACATCAACATCAGCAAGCTTTCTCTTTGATGGTTGGCGAAGCATCTTTGCTCGGACTTGTTCCTTCAGTGAGTTATACTGTTGAAACTCGAAAAGGATGGTGTCAAACTCGTGGGAAGACACTTCGTTGTTATTCAAAGCTTTGGAGAGCAATCTGTTGATTGTATCGCGCTTGGCAACGGCGAGCGTGGTAATCTCTTGACGTTTTTTTTTTATTTTCGAATCAAGTTTTTTGCTGGCGATTATCAGCCCCGAAGAAACGAGAGCGAAACACCCCCCAGCGCCGCCTAAAGGAACCGTTGCCGGCAGGCCAACCACAGACAGAGCGGAGCCAAAACTAGCGCTGGAAAACGCTGCCGAGAGAACACTGGAGTCGGCAGCACTCCAATTAACGAATTTCCTTGCCCGTTTGTATTTTTTAGCAACGAGGCGATAGTGGCCGACCTCATGGTCCAAAGTGTTGGCAATCTCGTTGATCTTTTGCAAGCGGAAATTTTCAGAAGGCGCCGCCAGTACAGGATAGAGAGGCACGGCAGGCGGCGCGCTTGGTAACACATTTGCTGAAGACATTGTGTATATAAAAGAAAATCTAATTTAACTCTAATTCAAAAAGAAGCAGGAAGCCCTTGAAATCAAAGAGTTCGCCATTTTCATGTTTGACGCTAATAGTGATGCTATTTATAAACTTGTCTGTAGAGCAGTCACGCAAAACCTGTTATGGAGAGCCATGGTAGCTTACCTTTTCAAAAGGCTTCCCTTTTATATCACACAGGGCTAAGACATCTGACTTTTTGCTATTGAACAGATTCTTTTCTTCGTCGATCAAATCACAATGAATAAAATATGTCGTTGGAGATGTAAGCCGTTTTACGAATGTTATAGGCAGCAACTTTCGCCCAATACCAAGCAAATCGGCTAAATCGCGATCAAGTTCAATCGGTTTTAACCCAAAATTTTTGATTACAAGCTTGCCAACAGGTTGATTTATTTCTGTTTCAAGGGCATATTTATATTTTGCGAACAGACCGTCTATTTCTTTTGCCAAGTTTTCTAAATTATAATGTCCTGGGGGTAATTTACTAATTGATAAAGTTCTATCTTTGTCTTTATCTCCCAAGGAGGCTAAACTTTCTTTTTTCAAAGTGTCCCAGCTGTTGAATAAACTACAAGAAATGAGTTTCATGAAATGTACTTTCGGAATCGGGTCTTCAAAATAGATAGTCTGTACGTTCTCTTGTGTGACAATAGTGAGAACAACCATGTTACATTTAACAAACAAATTTGTGTTCAAATACAATGGCGAATTTGTGGGAAGATCCTGAGGGGTTTGTGAAAAAAGCAGCAATCGCAAAGGAAAAGGCGTGGACAAATTTTTTAAACCACTTTCCAAAAGCGGAAAAAGGCCGGTTCGTTTCACAAGAAAGCATCGACGAGAAAAATAACGCAACCGCAGAAGTGTTTTTCAAAGAAAGTGAAGGCTCGTTACAAAGCGTCGTCGGCTCAGACAGGCGGTATTGGAGTGCGGAAATGAAACAAGCGCTAGGTTTGGTAGACAGTGGCGGTTTTCCTTATGAATTGTCGCCACTTGGTTCAAAAGTTTCCTTGCCCATCCCCGCGGAAACTTTCGACGGAAAAGCGCCAAGCTTGAAGAAAATATTCAACGCCGAAATCAAAATCTACGTCACGCCTGGGCAATATTTCACGACAAAATTCCGAGAAATATTTCAAAAAACCAAACTCAGGCATACTTCTGGAGCCGAATCAAAACACTGGTTAGGAGGGCCTGACATGAAATATTGGCCGCAACAGCTCAACTTCGCTGTTTTCTGCGCGACACAAGGTTGTGGAATTTCTCGCGACATCTTTGACAACGGAATAAATCTGCCACCGCAGATAAGAGCTTTTTATAACTTCCACGTGTATTTCACTGTCAGACGCATTTTGTACCAGCTAGGAGGAATTCAGAGCATGAGCGCTTTGCCCGGAGATCCGTCTTTCAGCCAATTCAATAATCATTATGACGTTGCTTCATACAAAAGGCTATGCAGCGAGTTCGGCATAGACCCCTCGAGCGATTTTCGCTTCACACACGGAGCAAACCACGGGCTTGGAAGTGTCTACGTCTATGCGGGCGGCGCATCGAAAACTGACTACCTATACCCGGGATGGAACAAATTCAGTGATGAAGGCGGGAAAGCGATTCAAGGAAACCTGATTTATTACATCGAGCCGGGTGCTTCTGGGAATGATCAAGCGGACTGGTTCGCGCCAAACACAGCATCTGGTTTGACGCAGGCCGGGTTGTCGAGAATTAATCAGTCAATCGAGGCTTTCGTTTATTGCATCCTGGGCGCGCAGGTGAACGTGCGCAGCAGTATTCTTGGCGAAGGAGGGAGAGCAAAAGAAGCCCAGAACGAGTTTCTTGTTCTGGTGGAAGACGCGATCAGACAGCCCGACCTGGCCGAGAGCGTGCAAAGGTACCAGCTCGCGGTGGATCAAGCGAAGGTTAGGCTCAATCTTGCTGTAGCCCTTATGACCTGGCTTATGCCCGCGCAAATGATAATCAACACCGAAAGTACAATCGGTTACAACAACAAGCTGAAACAGGCGGTCTCTGGGATGAAACTGGGGGTAAACAACGAGGTAAACCCGGAGACAAAAAAAGCTGCGCTCAAACTAATGGCAGGCGGCCCGTCAAAAATTGACCCTCCCAACAGCCATCCTTCCAACCCGATACTCAAAGCCGCAACAGCCGAATCAAGGAAATAAGCTTCGACCGAAACTCAACAAGCACAACCGGTGGAGTAGGATTATCGGCTTTGCTGTTCATGGCTTGGCGGTAAGCTACCGCTGCTTCTTAAAAATATTTTTCGAACAAAAAGGCCACCACGGCAAGAATAAGCAGCCAGGTGTGCTCGGCCAGAAACCCGACGACTTGGCCCGCAGCTTTGAATAGAAAATTCACAATCGATCCAATTAGCCCGGGCAGCAGAGAACCAAGTTTCGCGCCAATATCTTTTAGGCCTTTTCCCAAAGCTTTTCCGGTGGCTTTCAAAGCATTAGTGACTGAACCGACGACAACCCCTATTGTGGCCCCCGCGGCGAGAAGAATCGCGGTCAATGTCACGCCATATTTTTTGAAGATCTCTTTGATTCTTTCCAAGAGAGGCCGCGTCCTTTCTCTTTCCGCAATCTGAGTTTGCAAACGCGCGAGCTCTTCGTTTCTTTCTTCCACTCTCTCTCTTGCGGCTTCTATGTCGGAGGGCGAGGCATACTCATCTTGGATGATTGCCTGGTCTTCCTCGTTTTGGCGTTGCAGACCGCTTTCGCGCTCTTTCAGGTCGTCCAACGGTTTTGTTTGCTTGAGCCTTTCTTCCATGGCGTTTGTTTCACTTTCTTTTGCTGCGAGGCTGGCCCTGAGTCTGTCAACCTTGGCTTGTTCTTTTTCTCTGTTTCTTGCTTGTTTTGTAAGCGAGTCCAATTCTTTTTTCTTGTTTTCAAGATCGGTTTGATAGTTCTTTTTCAGTTGTTTCAGCCTACGCAGCTCTGCTTCACTTTCAAGATTCGAACCTTGTTTATCCTGAATATCATCAATCTGAGCATTAGTTTGCTCGATTTTACGTCTCAGAACTTCCACTTCTTTCTTTTCTTCTTCTCTTTGCGAATAGAGTCTTTCCGCCTGTTGTATTTGGATCTCTGCCCCTCTTAAACTTTGGCGGGTTTCTCTGATAGTATCGCGGTCTTCATCTATGATGTCTTCAGCTCTTGGCCCCAGCGCTGCTTTTTTTGCGTCTGTGAAAGTTTTTTGTAACCCTTCGTCGCCAATCTTGAAAATTTTGGACTCACCCCCCCCCCCCCCCCCCTGGGGTAAAATGAAACGATCTCAGATTCATTACCTTTTTTGCTGAAACCAATTGGGCCCAATTTTTTGAAGTCTACCTTCGGGAACCATCTTCTGATTTTTTCTTTTGCACTTTCAATCGTGGCCGGTTTGTCATCGGGATGTATGAAATCACCGAGCAAAGGGATATCTTCCAGAAAAGAAGTGTCAGGCAGGCCGGACTGCTCGTGCTGCATAGTATGCATTTCCGTTTGTTCACCCCCGTGGTAGGGGGCGCCAGGTTGGTAGGGAGTGGATGCCGCACCTGGTTGAAACGGTTGGGTTCTTTCAGCCTCTTGTCCGTCATCGTGGTGGTCAAGCTGATTGTAAAGGTCCGGGTCTTCTTAACCAAATTCGCCCCCGCCTTCCGCCATAGCAATATATTTCAATCCTGTTATTTTAAATTAGAAAAAAATCGCCGGTGTATTATACAATGTCAGTGCCAGAGAACCTTCTCCCAACGTACAACAAAAAGACATTAAACGCCTTGAAGGCCAAGCGCGAGGTCAATCGAATCACCTTTGGATGCACTGAAGCCAACCCTAGCGATAAGCTGTATGTTTCAGTGCCCAAGCTGAACGAGAACAAGGTTCTGGTGCCGGGCTCGCTAGCGCTTGTCTTTGACATCGACCTTTCTGGAGGGCACGCCGACAACTTCCTTGTCCAAAACGTCACGCGGGCGCTCGTTGACAAGCTGGTCGTGAAGTTTGGAGGCACTATCCTGCAAGACACGGTTGGCTACGACATCTACAAAGTCTTTGAAGACCTTTTCCTTTCGCTGGAAAAGCGAGACGGCATGTTTCTCGAAGGGATTCAGAGCGAGGATCTATGCAAGATCCGCTCAGGTGCGGGAGACAAGAAAACCTCGGGCGTCAACGCTGAAAACAAGCTGAACGAGGTATACGGGAAAAAATACCGCATCCGTCTCGATCATCAGATCGTAACTGACCACGGCATATTCTACCCCCAGGCCCTTTACAACAACCTCACGTTCGTTGTAACCCTTGCACCAGCCTCACAGGTGGTCAAAGGCTCTAAAAAAACCGAGCTGAAATACAAGCTGACCAACATCCGGCTCGAGTACGAAATTATCCGCAGCAAGACTCTGGTTGGCTTATGACCACGTGCAACGCCTTAAAATGGTGTCTTTCAAAAAAGAAACTGACACGAGGCTTAACATCAAAGTCGACGCCCAAAGAAGGTCACTAAAAGCCATCCTCCTACTGTTCATAGAGCCGCATAGTGAGGGCACCAGAGATTCAGAAAAATACATCTTCCCGGATCTGACGAAAGTCAGCGTCACGATCAACGGCTCGCCCAACATGATTTTCAACGACGGCATCGAAGGCAATGACATGTGGGAAGAGGCCCACCGCTTCTCTGTGAAAGAGAAAAATAAAATCGAGCACATGAATGCGACAAAGTTTTACACCGATGATAAGTTCGGGCTTTTGATTAATACGGGCTCCATGGTGGATCAGTCGATGCACGGAAGCGGCACGCGCATTGTGGACAGTACAGACGGTGTCCAGCTGGAAATTGAGCGGAAAGCCGAAGGCTCAGGCGACGTGAAATGCCACATATTCGTAATCTCCGACTCCCAGTTCAACATTATGGACAGACAGTTTGATTCTTTGCAGAATTGAATATGAACATGGACCCAAGCAAGATACCCTTCAACGCTCTCATTGTGGGGCCGATTAATTCAGGCAAATCAATGTTTGTGGTGGACCAGATCTACGGCACTTTCCGCTTCAAGTTCGACTTCATCGTTCTAATCTGCCCAACATTCGCGCACAACAAGACCTACCACAGAATTGGTGAAAACGATCCAAGAATGAATGTGATAGTACGCGAGCAGCACGACGTGGAAAAATGGTTGAAGCTAGTGAGATGGCTTTTCGAGGGCGCCAACACGCTCATAATACTTGATGACTGCACAGCCTCCAAAGATGTGAAAGGGCGTACAGGCGAGCTGGTGAATCTCGCCTTTTCTGCTCGACATATGGGCATCAGCGTTTGGGTGCTGACTCAGAAGATGACCGGCATAACAGCTTCCTTCCGGGAGAATGTGGCGGCGATCGTTCTCTTTTACACCCCCTCGGCCAAGACCACGAAAGCCATTTTTGATGATTACGCTGGCGAACTCTCTCAGGATGAGTACAAAGGTCTGATTTCAGCGAAAGTTCTCTTATCTTGTATTTTCGCTTCGTCACCCCTACGGGGTAAAGTTATTTTGAATAAAAAAAATAAAAGCTGTATATATTGTTGCACAATGGCTGGAGAAGAGAACGTCGTGACAGAAGATGTTTTAAAACTAGTGGAAGCCGAGCTGGAAGCCGAGCTGTCGAGTGGGCCAGCTGGTGGTATAGTGTCAACCGCCCCCGGACCTAACATTCCTGCTCTTCGTGAGCAGCTGGCCGTGCTGATATCTACAGGAAAAGCCAAAGAGGCCATCGGAGTGCAGTTAACCCACGAGCAGGTGAAGCGCCTGAGCGACAAAGATGTCGAGAAATACACCAAACGCTACGAGACGTACGTGGGCTCAAAGACAACAGAAAGTTTGATCGACAGCTTCATTTTTCTTGCAACCAAAGCGGTCGGAATGTCCGTCAAAATCAAAGACATCGACGCTTATAAAAAAGAACTCAGAAACGACTACATCTTAAATAAAGAGCTCTCCAATCTGGCCGGCAACCTTGCTTCGAAGTGCGGCCGGTTTCTTGCTGCGGCCAACGCGGCGCTGATCACCACAAAACATATTGATTTTAACTCGCATTTGGAGAGAAAGGACGAAGCAAAATTGGAAGAAATTCCGTAGCAATCCTCAACAACTGCGGAGGGATTGCACACAAATACTGAGTGACTTTTTCTAAGCATTATTATATTTGCTTCAGAATGTCTACAGAACAATCCGAGAGCGCACCTGCCGTCACGGCGCATTCTCAGGGCGAGACCCAGACAACACCTGCCGTCGATATCACACAGCAAGCGACAACTCCAACTGCAACTACGCGCGTAAAAAATCCCAAGCGTGTGGCTGCTGGCAAATTGGTTGCTGAAAGAACGCGGCTGGCCCGGGAACAACAGAAAAAAGCCGCTGAGGCTTATATTGCGAACAACAAGGCGGAAGCCACCACAGCGGCCCTCGAGCCAGCCACGACTACAGAAGGCGAAAGCCCAAAGTGCAGTGGAGAAAAAAAATAGCAGCCTCAACACCAACCAATGGCTTGCTGTTGGCAGCTTAGTCGTTTCACTGGTCGGGATTTATTACAAACGTGAAGAGCTTAAGGCCGTATTCGACAAAAAAACGCCTGAGCCCGCGCGTGTTGAGCCAGAACCTGCTCGCGCGACACGTCCAAAAGATTTAAGACAAATGGATTAAACATTTCCGCGTGTAATATATTGACATGAAGAAAGTTGACGTTCCCCAAATTCTTATCTCTTTCTCCGCCATTTTTGGCATCGCGCTGGTATGGTACGACTTCAACGTAAAGGTTTTTAATACAGTCCGCGATCTTTTGAGTGCAACATTGCATGACGACAAGGCCGCAGAAAACGTGGAAGAAGAAGAAGAAGAAGATATAAATTAATTTCCTTTTAAACTTTTGTTCTTTCCTTGTTATAACCAACCATGGTCCAAGAAGTTCTTGTCAATTCCTTTGATGTTGCTTTTTTCTCTCTCGGAAAAGTGCGTTCCGCGATAAGTATAGAGAAAATACCAAAAAAGGTTTTCAAGTTGTCTTTGGTGAAACTTTCCCAAACATGAATGAAGAAACTTTTGAAATTATGTATAGGAATTTTCGCAGTTTTCAGGAAAACTACAATATCCCCCAAACCGTAGAAAACGTAAAAGCCGCAAAAATTGTAGATCTTTTTCACATTCTTTCTCGAGAATTAGACGCAGAAAACGCAGAAGACGCGGAAGATCCAGAAGATGTAGAAAGAGTTGGGCAAGCCAACATAAAAAACCTTGCCCAAGTCTTAAGAGAATTTATTAAAAACAGTTCGACATAAATTAATTTTGTTTTAAACTTTTGTTAATTTTTTTCTTAATATCAAAGGTTACTATGTCAGACGACAACAAGCTTGTTAAGACCGTCATTGACGCCGCTACTCTCACTGGCTTGGTAGCTGGCATAGGCTGGGCCGCAAAAAGGTTACAAAAGAGAAATTTATTTCTGATCCCAGCGACAGCGCTATGAATTACGTGAAGTTCACCGCCGTGAAGGCGGGCAGCATTGCGCTCAAAGAGTACCTCGAGGACAAAAAAATCATCCCCACCAGAGTTTGAAATTAATTATTTAAAAAAGACTCTGCTATATAACACCATGGCAAGCATCGCGATTATGGTTGGGGGGGGCTGTGTTGAACGCCACGGCTTTTATCGGAGGCAATTATCTGGCGAGGGCGCTTGGCGGGGCCGACAAAGCTGCACTTGAAGAAAAAAGCGCCATGACAAAGCTCTCGAGGCCTATCAAGCGGCTTACGCCAAATACACGCGCGACCGCACCCATCTTCTCGACTGGATTGCGACCAACGCACAAATAAAGGCGGAGGCCAAGCAGAACTTCACCAACACTGACCATGCCTTCAAACTCTACAACCAGGCGCATCCTGACGAATGAATGATACCTCCCAAAGAGCCCAAGTTCTCAGATTTCTATTAGCCAAGCGAGCAGCAGAAAAATGGTGAACTCATGTTCGTGGGCGCCGGGGCGCTCGCTCTGGGCTATGCAGCCTTCCGGTTCCTTTAAACTTTAAACTCCTTCTTATAGTAAAGCGATGGATGACAAACTCGCAAAGATATACTACGGCCCGGGGGGGGGGCTACTGGAAAGGTATCGCCGCGTTCAAAAAATCAGCCGAGGCCGCCAAGGTACCTGAAGAAACCGCAAAAAGGTGGCTGATCAAGCAAGCGCTCTGGCAGATATTCCTCCCCGCGCCGAGGCGAATTCCTCGGCGGAAATTCGACGTTCCCACACCCAACGCGGTCCACCAGGCGGACCTTCTTTTTCTGCCGCACGACAAACTGCCCCGTGGGCGCAAAGTTTTCAAATACGCGCTGACCGTTGTCGACGTGGTCAGCCGCTACGAAGAGGCCAAATCCTTGACTTCGAAAAATTCTGCTGAGGTCGCCCAGGCCTTTCAGAAGATTTACAAGCGCGCGCCTCTGAAATGGCCTGAAATGCTGCAGGTTGACCCCGGGCGCGAATTCATGGGCGCTGTCACAAAAGAGATGGACAAGCACAAAACATATATCCGGCGCGGGCGCGTTGACATTCACCGCGACCAGGCCATTGTTGAACGTTTCAATCGCACCCTGGCTGAGCGCTTGTTCGGGCACCAGTACGCCGCGGAAATGCGACTCCCTGAGGGCCAGCGGTCCACTTCCTGGGTCAAAAGACTTCCAGAAGTTGTTTCGGCTTTGAACAACGAGGTAACAAGCCTTATCGGCAAGAAACCTGCCGTTACCATCAAAGAAAAAGCTGCTTATGCAAGGCCATCGACATCTTATTCAAGGCCTGTTGGAAAAAGCGAAAAAATACTCCCCTCCCTTGTCCAAGTTCGTTATCTCTACCAGCCCGGAGAGCTTGAAGGCGGTGTAAAAAGAGCCACGGATCCAATGTGGTCTTTGAAAGTTTTCAGCATTGAAAGATCTTTTACCAAACAGAATCAACCAGTTCTCTACTATTTGCACGACGGTCCCAAGCGCGGCTTCGTGCGTGAAGAACTGGTGGTTGTCCCTCCAAACACTACTCTTCCTCCGGCTGACGTGAACTAAATGTGAAATTCGATTGGTTCGGTGTGTATCCCATCGGGTAGCACCCACCGCTTGTCGTAATAAGCGCTCAGCCCCAGCTTCTTCTGCTCGTATGTGATCATTTGCCCGTCCCGCATCCTGAAACCTCTGTTGGTTGCCATATCTTTGCTGCCTTCCAGCGCTGCCTTAAAACGCTGCCACGTGATCTCGTTTTGCTTGTTCGTCACCCCCTTCGTGCTAAACTTCTTTTTTTCACCTCCTGCTTCGTCGACGTAATAACACTTCGAGCAGAGCGCGATCATCCGGCTGCCCTCGCACTCAAGCTTGAAGAGACCTGGGGTGCGGCCGCTCCACTTATCCCAAGCCAGCCAACACTTTTTTTGCACCTCGAATTCTGGCTTCAGATCCGGCCGAACAATGTCCTCGAGACGTTTTGCAGAGATAGCCATGTAGTTACTGTCCGTGTCCATCTGGATCAGCTCAAAATCTCTTCTGTCGAAATACCTGTCAAGAAAGTCGTAATAGAACTCCAGCATCCGCAGCTTTGCCAGCAGATAGACAGCGATTCCAACTTGAAACGGCCGTCGTCTGATTGTGATCTGAGGCTTCCGGCTTTCCAACTCATGCGCCTGCCCGATCTCGTTAAGATCAGAGTAATACGCGCTTCGCAAGGCTCTGTCGACTACCTTCTCGTCTTTGGTGTAAATCACGTTTGTTTGCCGCTACAAAGCTTCAATGAGCTTCCCGTACGCGCTGTTTCCTAGCAGTTTGAACACTTCAGCGAGCAGCGCCTTGCTTTTATCCACGTCTCCTTTCCGACGCGTCTCCGTCACCTGCTCCACGAACCAGGGGAAGATCTTGGCCGGTTGGTAGTCGATTGTTCTGTAATCCTTTGTGACTACCGCCTCGTGGTTCACGTACCACAGCAGCAGAGGGGCGTACACCAACAACCCTTCTGCAGACAGCGCCCCCACAAGTTTTTTTCCGTCTCCGCGCTTTCTGCCGGTTCGAGTTAAGTAATCGCGCATATGTTTCGGTAGAACCTCGATAGGTACCTTTTTTGTTGTAAAAGAAAGGACACATCTCCTCAAAGTTTGGACGCAAGCGCTCCGGAATCTCTATATCGGCTTCGGCAAATCCAAACCAGCTTCCTTCTTTGAGCCTGTGCGTTAGTACAGGAGCCGCCTCCGCCTGGAACTCGCCGCTGTAGTGCACGACCCTTTCCTTCCCGCAAGGCATTTCTCTGAGCATGGTCGAAAGATAGAGGGCGTTGGCGTCATAACCATGGATATTTTTGCAAAGACGCGGTTCTGATATTCGATGAGACCTTATCTCTGTGACATCAACTTCGCTGTACCTTGTGAAAACAAGGCTCGAGCCCCCGACAACAGCTTCTTTCAGCATCTCATACGCTTCTTTGCCCGGGCTGTAAGGCTCCGCGCCACGCTCAACCGCTCCCCGGAGCAAGTAATGCAAACTCAAGCCTGGGATGCTGACAGCGTCTTTCAGAATGTCGATTCCTTTCTCGGTGTAGAAGTTTCTCATCTTTTCCAGAGCCTCAAGGTCGGGAGCCACATCAAGATTGTTGTAGTAACGCAGCCAGTCTGAGAAGGTACGCATGCCCTTTTCTTTGAACAATCGCTGACACCCCTCCCATTCATTCCGCGTGAGAACGTATTCGCCCTTTAGCTTCGAATACCACTCCTCGTATTTTGGGAGCGCAGGGAAATCGAGCTTTTCGGGGGTGTGAAACCATTCGTATGGAAACCAGGATTTCACTGTCTTACATTCTAGGCTTTCACCCATTTCTCGTAGCTCGTCCCCGGCCCAAGGTAGTTGATGATATCAAGGAAACGGAATCCCCATGCGAGCAAGAACATGGTTTTGTTCCCGTTTTTTGCCACTCTGACTTTGGGCGATTTTTCCGCAAGGCGGCCAGCGAAGTGGTTTTTGATCAGATTCAGATCGTAACTGCCTGAGTTGAACCCGACGACAGGAACCTGGTTGCACTATTCCTCGATTTTTTGTCGCTGCGCTTTTGGAAGCAGGTACACGTCTTCTGGTACAAACTCCGCTCGCACCTGAGCCCGGGTGTTTTTTCCGCGTCTCTCCAGCTCTTCCATAAACTTGCGGACCAACTCCGCGGGGTCTCTTTCACAGATGTGGGTGGGCTCTCTTTCAAGGGTGTCGCCAACGCTCGCCGAAATTGGCACGTGCGCGTTTTCTATCGTGAGCGCGGGCGTCGGCTCCTTCCGATGATTATTATCGCCATACGCCTCGAAATCGTACAAGATCGCGCGCGGGTAGCTTTTTGTTTCGGCCCGCGGTGGATCAGCGACGATTTTCCCAACTTCGCACGCCCATGCCTCGATAACTTGGTACCCGGCCTCTTGCAGGAATCTTGTGCGTTTCATTGTGGCTTGGTACCTATCTTCGCGCGTTTGGTTGCTGCGTCAATGATTTTGTCGCGATCTTGCGGGTAACATTTTCGACCCCCGTGCCAGTGGCAGCCATGGTATTGAAATACAGTCTTCGTTGCGTGGTTGTACCCGTCGACAGGCGCGCGCTCAACCCAACGTTCGCCGCCATGCCTGCACTTTGCGTGGTGAATGTGGATTTTCCGCCGCTTGGCTTCTCGATCAAGCCACCGGATAGAAAGCTTTCTCGAAAGCTGTCTGCGGGGCTTCGACCCTTTCCCCCGGGCAATCGATTACCGTTTTTCCTTCACTGCAGGTTTGGAAATGACGTTGGAGACTGCAAACTTGTATGAATCTCGCTCTGCAATGCGTGCATGCATAAATTTTGGCCAACCTGGCAATATCTTTGATGACGAAAGCGTGCCCTTCGTAGATACCGATTGTCAGAATGTTCTTCAAACTAGCTGATGGGTTTCGTCTAAGGTGCCATACCACTTCTTCCCCACTCTCGGGCTCATACACCCGGATGCCGAGCCAGTCCGAAAAAGCTGTACCTTGATTCAGATGCCTTTCAATCTTGTCTAATTCATCCAGAGACGTTTTTGGGCAGTCGGTCGGCATGGTTTTGAGTTTGAAGAAACTCTTGGCTAGACCGCGGGCTGCTTTTGTGCTTCGATCGACACGCGCTCCTCGGTGCACAGCGATACAACGCCAAAGACACAAGTTGTCTTTATACGTGTCCAAAGCCACCATTGACCCGCCATGGGCAAGGTTGCGCAGCCAGTCCGGCAAAGAGCCTGCGCCCAACAACGGCTGACGGTCAATCACAACCTTCAGGTCAACATTAAAAAAGCTTACAAACTCCCACTTTGTTGATGGTCTTTCGATTTTGTCATGGTCCAGGCGTTTCGTCTCTTCTTCACTCAGCCATTCTTTTGCCTCTGCCAGTCTGTTTATCCAACGTGAGCCGTGGTTTGTGTAGTACAGAATCACCGTTCAATCTTCAATGTTGCGCAACTGATACGAGAAAACATGCCTCAGGTAAAACGATGTGTCAACATTTTCTCGATTTTTTTCCATAAAGTTTGTTGTTAGGTCTTTTTCCAGACCTCTGATGAAGCGCCATCGAATATAACGCCATCCTTTACTCTCTTCCCCCTCATGTCTTGCATCATCGAACAGGCCCAGAATCTCATTCTGGTAGTCTGTCACTGTTCGGATGTTCTGTGCAGGATAAGGGTCGTACTCCCTCAGAAGCTCTTGCTTTTTTTCACCTTTCTTTGCCGGGGAGGGGGTCTTGGTTGGTAAGGTTTTGGAAGTAAAGGTTTTTGCAAACGCTTCTCCGTTTCTTGGGAAATAGGTTCATCCAGCACGTTCTGAACAATCTTTCTAACAGCTGGCTCGTTTTCTGAAAGTAATTGCTCTAAATACTGCAACGTTGCTGGATCAAATTTTGCAAACTCTTCTTTCAGAATTTCTTCAAGTTTTTGGGCAACATCAGACATGACATCAACGATATAACTTAAGGTGCTCATTTCTCTAATACGGTTGACTTGAACTCAAGCAAAACAAGTTCAAAAGTTTTCTTTGCTTTTTTGTGTTTGCGGATTAGCCGGTGTTTTAGCGCGCTCCCGCCGCAAGAAATGCAAAGACAGTAATCACACAAAACCCCAACTCCACAGCTGCCACACGGGGCAGGAATTTTCATTCCTTTCTTGAGTTGGTAGTTGTGCTGCCTGCAATAAGCGCCGACACAGCTCTTTCCGCAGTTTTCTTTCCGGCTCCGCATCAACCACGCACACTTGTTTGTTCCTCGAACCATTGCCGCTGTTCGAGCGGTATAACAGCGGGGTCGTTTCTATCTAATAGGAATCCCTCCCCTTCCCCCCTTCCCCGTAGTTGTATATAGGGTATTAGTCAAATACTGTTTTGAAACATATTCAATTTTTTTCCTGTTTTAAGCCTCCCAGCGTTAACAACCGAGCTTGCGATGGTTGTTAACGCTGGGAGGCTTAAAACAGGAAAAAAAATTGAATATGCTTCAAAACGGTATTTGACTAATACCCTATATACTACTCGAATAGTTGGTTTGTAATTATGAAGTGAAACTCGATTTTCGATTTGCTGGGACTGTGGCGAAACCTTATCAAAGAATATGTTTTCTCGTAGCAAGAAATATCATCTAGAACCAAAACGTAGGCATAAACAAAGTTTCGGATACTTCTCCTGTCAATTTTGTTGTTTTTTGGGAGGCACGGTGGCCTCATGGTTAGTGCGCTCGTATCCGGATCGAGCGGTCCGGGTTCGAGCCCTGGCCGGGGACATTGTGTTGTGTTCTTGGGCAAGACACTTTACTCGCACAGTGCCTCTCTCCACCCAGGTGTATAAATGGGTACCAGCGATCTTAATGCTGGGGGTAACCCTGCGATGGAGTAGCATCCCATCCAGGGGGGAGTAGAAATACTCCTAATCGCTTCATGC
Source organism: Orbicella faveolata (assembly GCF_042242905.1). Classification (NCBI taxonomy): domain Eukaryota; kingdom Metazoa; phylum Cnidaria; class Anthozoa; order Scleractinia; family Merulinidae; genus Orbicella; species Orbicella faveolata. The sequence goes on from NW_028301542.1 coordinate 7,433,447, forward strand.
TACAGAAACCGGGATAGGCTCCGGCCTGATGGGCCACTTGGCTCGTATGCAGACTTTACCTTACCTTTACCTCCTGTCAAATTAGTTTCTTTCTTCCCCAAGATATAGTCTTTACTACTTACGCAATGACATTTACGCGAATGCCAATTTATGCTAATTATTCTGCCATTCTTCGCCAGCGAAAGTGCGAAAATCGATTTTCTCAAATAATTCGAAAATCCGCCCGTATTTTGAGAAATTGAAAATTAAGACTGGTTTCATTTTTGACCGTGGCCGCAATTTTTGCATTTTGCTCCATTTTCCTGTGCATTTGCTCTCAACATGGCACAGCAACTCGCGACCATTGAGGCCGTTTTTGGCGCGGGTGCCGATAAAGTTGCGCACGAGGCCGAAGTCACTAAGGTCGCTTCGTCTGCCTCCGGGGAAGCTGCAGCCGGAGGTAAGCAGTTGCTTCCTTGTGAACTTTTATACGGCTAGGACGGGAAGCAATTGAAGTCTTTACAACTCACATTCCCCCAGTTTATTTCGGCTAACATTAAGATCTTAGAAACGTTGCTTTCGTCAAGTCCCAGTTAGGCCCCGGGGGAGGTACTTTTTGAATTTCTGGGTGGGGATGTGCCTCTGTGACCCTGGAACCCTTAGCCTATACCAGAGCTAGTTCAGCTGAATTTTGCTAACATATACTAGAGTAAACTCCCCGAATCCCCCCATCTATTGACACTGTTAAGGATGATTTGCGTAAATTTAAACCTGCCGATTTAATTTTTTTTATATTTTTGAGTGGAAATTCTGGTTTCCTTACCCTAGATAAAATCTTCAACCAACCAGTCAGTTTTATGAAAAATGATACCCTATTCTAGACCCAAACGCTCTGATTTATATACCTTATCCTAGAGTAAACTGCTTGAAAACCATACCCTTCACAGCGGCACATACCTATATAGCCCATATATGGCAGTGCTCCCCCCCCCCGGGAGTGAGTCTCAGCAATATCTGGGGTATCTGATATTTCTTGCCGTGAAAGTCACCCGTTTTCAGACTCGGGCTATTCTTGCTTTTGACTAAGATTATCGTGCTACAAAGCTGCGCGAGAAGTTTTCCTGGGGCTCAAATGTGGAATATTTGAGTGCGCAAAACTTCCACGCTGCTGACGCACTTAAGCCTCCCGCTAGTCCGACTCGCGCTGCAGAGCAGTGTTCATCTGGTACCGACGAATTTTGCTTTCGCTGGAACTTTAGTCCTGGTGGTTGCCCCAACCCTCAGTCGCGCAGGTATAAGCATGTTTGCATTCATTGTTCACAGTCCTCTCACAAAGGCAAAGCCTGCACTGGGGCTCCCACTGGGGCTAATCCCACTAACAACAAGTAATGAACGTTTCGCTCTGATTGTTCCCTGCATGCGGCCTCCTTCGATACTTCAATTTTCAACCCGCCTGAGGAATGTCCCCTGAATTTCCACGCTTGGCAAAGAGAACTTTCTTTTCATTTCGACAAAGATTTTATGCTCGATGGTCTGCAAAATGGTTTCAAGCTAATTAAAGAGCCAGATGTTTCAGGCATTGCTGGATATGACGCGGTGAATTATACTAGTGCTACCTGCGACGAGTTCAAACCTGAACTGGACGGGTTATCTGCTAAGGAACTTGGTCTCGGGCGAATCTCTTGCGTTTTAGTTAAGCCCAAGTGTATTCATGCCATCGGTCGTGTCCCTAAAAAAGATTCCGAAAAATCCCGCCCTATTACTGACTGCAGTCGTTCACAAGGAAACTCCCTTAAGGTTACTTCAAACCTTCGCGGGGCTATATTGGTCGATTGTTTTTTGGTCAAGAAAATTACTGTCCGCGAAGCACAAGTTTGCATATTGTGAACGCTAGGGGTTCTGGTATTTCATTGGCTCGGGGCTTTCAAGTTGACACATTCCTCTGTGAAGGCGTGATATGTTCATAAATCTTTAGAAGGCGAAAACTCGCACTCGTTTTTCGAGAGAATCCCTTCTCTTTAAATGAATTAATAGGGTATGCAGATTTGACGGTTTTCCATGAAATCTGTTCAGAACATTCACTGATAGATATGGAACAAAAGCGTGTCGGCGAATTCCTTTATTTCAAATACTTTCCTCGTGGCGGCCTTTAACGTAACAGGTTAGGCGAATTTTTTGATAGTCGAACTTGACAGATCTATAAAAAGACAACCAATAGAAATAACAGAAAATGCTGACACTTTTCTGGAGATTGAGGCTTTGTGATTAACACTGCACAGTTATTTTGCTTGAACGATTGCACTTGATACCCGATTAATTCGCTGGAACGTCAGTCGGTCGTTTTGGAGTTGACGGCCTCTGCCGCCTTTGGAAGGCTTGTAGGACCAGCAATAGCGCGACAAAACACTAGAATGCGCGACGCTGTTCCAGTCGAGAAGCGTGTGGCTGTGAGTTTGTGGCGCTTGGCAACTGGTGAGTGTTATCGCTCATGCGGACTGATGATCGGACTAGCAAAACCCACAGTGGTTATGTGCTACCATAAAGTTCCCTTCTACAAGGGTAGAAATAGGCAGGAAAATTGAAGGTTTCTCTGAGAAGAGCAAGTTTCCGAATGTTGTTGAAGCGATTGATGCCAGTCACATTCCTACAAGGGCACCAAAGCGATGATCACGAGGACTACTTCAACCGGAAACATTTTTAGTTATTTAGTGCAAGGAATTGTTTACTCTTCGAGACTATTTTTATCTGTTGCCACTGGGTTTCCCGGGAGTCTGCATGATTCTCGAATGCTGCGGCTCAGCGATGTGTATTGGGCCGCTGAAGAAGAGGATATTCTTATGGAACCTACCCTGGGTTTGGGAGGAACCGTTATTCGACCTCTTGTTGATGGAGACTCGGCATATCCATTAAAGACCTGGCTTCTACCAGTTATCAAAGATAATGGCGCCCTTAACCAAGACCAGAAAAAGTTTAATAAATAACTCGCTAAGGCACGAATAGTAGAATAGTAGCACGCGTTTGGCTTGTTGAAGGGAAGATGGAGAGCATTACTCAAGCGCTTGGATGAGGATCATTGGAGAATCCCAAACACTATCATAGCATGTTGTGTGCTACACAACATTTGCATTATCCGAGGGGACGAATTCTAAGGAGATGCCGACGATAGTAGCGATGATGACGATGTTGATGACAATGGAGTTCCCAGCCAGGCTGCCAACGGTGTTCGACAGGCTATAGTTGAATTTTTAGCAAATGAATAATGTGGATAATTTATTTTTCTGTAATGCCTTTCGTGTCTGTAAAATAGGTATATACCGTCTTTGCTCGAGTAAGGGCCTCCCATATTAGCCAAAACGTAATAAGCCGCGAAGGAAATTAACACACCGTTTGGAGAGGAGCTGCTCACTTGCAAGTAAAATTTGTTGTTGTTGTTTCTGTTGATTACCTTTTATAATTTCAATACTTGTAAATCCACTCGAAGGATAAACGTGTTTTGGACATTAAGTACCTCCCTTTATAACGCTTTACTGCCCATCTAACCACAAAGTTTGATTCAACTCCATATAATTATGATTTCTTTTAAAGTCAAAATTCAGTGATAATTATACAAGCTTTGTTTTTCGAGATTGTTATGTAAAATAAATGAAGCGAAACTCTAACATGGCCATGCATGCCTACTGGCAACGTTTAAAAAATAATGTTCAAATGAATCATTAAAATATAAAAATTATATCATATTTCCCTATCTATCAATAAAAAGTGTGTACGTTCGTTTGTCGTGTAACATTTTAAGAAAACAACTTATTTGAAAAAGATCCTTGTCTTGTTTACAAAATATATCATGATCACTTGTATGTTTTTACCTATAAACCAGAAAACTATAACGTGAACAATTGCTTGTTCAGTTGTCTATATCGTTTAAGAAAACAGTTTTCATTTTTTTGAAGAGAAAATCTCGCCCAGTTTGCCCAGGACAGAAACAGGAAATTCCTTATCGATCCTGACAAAAATTCGTCGATGTCGTCATAAAACTCAAAGGTTTTACAATCCCTTCCGGTGTTGTTGTTGTGGTCTTTCGTGGCTCTGTATTTATCCAATAACGAGCGCCATTTCTCTTTAATTTGCACTTATGTTTTCTCAGATTCTATGGCGGTGTCGCTGCATGAACTGAGAAAGTCTTCCATAATGGAATCCCAGACGCTTATCTTTCCGTGGCTACTCTTTGTCGACGTCACCCAGTCATAATTTGCACGGTAGGCCCCAATCAGACTGCGCACTTCAATGGTTTCCCAGCTAGTACATCTGGTTTTTTCCCCCTTCTCTGATGATTCGGGTTGAGGAATTTGGCTGGTCGATGGCTCTGGACATCCAGGCAACTGACTAAAAGAACGTGGAGCCGCTTGTGGCGTGAACTGTAGAGGGATTGTTTGATTTCCAGACAAACTTGAATAAAATGGATATGGAGCGTATGGTGTTGACGAATCTTGCTCCCGATTTCTTTGGAATAAAAAACCATTGTACAACGGCGCATCTCGTTCGGAACCTTCTGGTCTAAAGTTGCTGTGGAAAAATGAAAATAAAAAAAATACAAAACTATGCCGCACTAAAAGAAATCAAATTAATGGGTAGTTAGAGCAGAGACTAGTAAAATATACTCACCGCCGACCGGTTAGCTCAGTTGGTAGAGCGTGAGACTACCGTGCGGGAGGTCTCGGGTTCGAGCCCCAGACCGGACCAACACTCAGGGTCTTAAAATAACTGAGGAGAACATGTTGCCTTTGCAATGACATCTGCAAATGGTTAGATATTCTAGTCTTCTCGGATAAGGACGATAAACTGTAGGCCCATCTCCTGCATCTTCACTGTTATGGTCAGCAGGGGACGTTAAAGAACCCACACACTCATCGTAAAAGCAGGGCACGAAGTTCACAGTGTTGTGGTCTGGTCTTTGCCCATTGTGCTGTTGAAATGCTCAGAGACATTAGCTGTTAAAGCTACTCTACAATCCGAGGGTAAATGCTACTACTACTACTGTGAGCTTCGAATGTTTGATGCCACGTGTATTGAATTTGGTACGTGCCAGGATATTTGCCGCAATTTCAGCGCAACACCACAAAAATGTGCCCAGCATGTGCTGCGGTTTCCGGATTAACTTTTCTCTTTCACCCGATTAGTTGAACTACTCTTGTGGCTAGATAAACCAAGGCTAAATCTTACGACTTGGTTCGGGAAACGTCATGGGTAATTCTTTTGTTCTTTTTGATGTATTCATAGTGATTTCCCAAGGGCAGTTTCACTGAGGGAATAAGGGTTACGCACTAAACACAGATTTCCCATCGGTAAAGTCTCACTTTCCCGTGGGCAAAAGGTGTAGTGGAACCGCAACTAATCTCTCGCAGGTTCTCTTAACTTTGGGTGTCATGTTGTACACGGCGGTCGCACGTTTTTACGGCGTGTCATCGATTGTGTTAACAGGCTTAGGCATTCGTCATATCGTTGTCGCCTTATTTCTCAGTTGCGCGCAGACATTAAATGGTGGCAACAGTTCCTCTTTACCTTTAATGGTCGAAGCATGATGCTCGATTTTCAGCATCCTGTCGTTTTTCAAACCGACGCATCTTTTCTCGATTATAGGGCCGTTTGTTCCGATGATTGGTTTGCGGGGCTTGTGCCCCCAATTCCCTCGTAGACTACAATATGTCGTTATATCCTCACAACTGGTGTACAGCTGGTCACGCCATTGATCATTCCCATCGTTCCAATATTAACTTTTTAGAGTTATTCCCAGTCCTTCTCGCCGCTCGTCGCTGGGATCCCCGCTGGTCGAACAAACGTGTTTGTGTTGAGACAAGCGATGACATTTATCAACAAAGGATATTGCAAAAACCCGCTGGCTATGTCTTGGATGCGCGAACTCTTCTGGCTCAGTGTGCGCTACAATTTTCATCTCTCTTTGCGTCACTTGCCTGGTCAACATAATATTTCCACCGACAAGTTAAGTCACTTACTATACTCGTCAGTGCCCTAACGAGTCTTATTCGTTTTGTCCTTAGGGTATCTGTCGCAGCTTGACGAGCGTGCCAAGGTAGTCTCTGTCGCCGCCTATGCCGACTCTACTTTAAGCACGCGACGGTCGCAATGGCGTGTTTACCTACGCTTCTGCTCCACCTATGGTTTGGTTCCCATTCCAGCCCAGCCTCAGACTATTGTGAGATTTTCAATTCATTTGTCTTCATCCTGCAAATACTGCACGATCATCAATTATTCCTCTGCCACAAATGTTCTTCCTCGACATTTTGGTCACAGCGTCACATTTCAAGAAGTGTTCACAATCAAACTGGTCACGGGAGGGCTTCGCTGTATTTTGGGTGATGCCCGAGAACAGAAACTTCCAATCACTCTAGACATAGTCAGGCGCATTTGCCCTCTTCTCTCCACTAACGTAGACTCCGGCTTTTGGGCAGCCATTCTTATCGGCTTTTATGCATTTCTCCGCAAGTCAAATCTCGTCCCCAAGTCTGCGCGGGACTACGACTCTTCCAAAAACTTATCTCGTTCCGACTTTTTTATCCGCCCACGGGGACTGGTAATTTTTGTGCGATGGTCTAAAACCATACAATTCAAGCAGCGTCGTTTGTTGATAACAATAGTTCGCCTACCTCCGGGCCACCCTTTATGCCCAGTACAAGCTTATCAACACCATCTGCGTTGCCACTCGGCTCCATCCTCCTCACCAGCCTTCCTTAAGTCCTTTGACGGCGACATCAAACCCATAACCTACGACGTGCTTGGTACGAAGTTACGCTATGTTCTCGCTTCCGCTGGCCTAGACCCCTCCAAATACTCCACTCATTCCTTGCTTCGCGGTGGTGCTTCTCATGCTTTCAAGTGTGGCGCCCCTGTCGAGCTCATCAGCCTCCAGGGAGACTGGTCGTCTGACGCAGTTCTACTCTATATTGCACAGCCGCTAGAAAGACGTCTCTCAGTGGCCAGGCTCATTGCTTCGAACATCGCATACCACCCCTCTTAAATACTTTTCTCGTCACCTTCACTTTTTTCTGAGCATTCTCTTTTTTCTGGCAGTTTGGGCAGGCCGCATCGTTTCGGGGTGCGCCTTTGGTTGCCCCCCGCTCTCGATGTGGCTTAACTACTTCCGGCAAACAATAAAGGTTACTTAAGATATTGTATATAGTTGTTGTTTATTTGATCGCGTGATTGCGTTACAAGAAGAATTATAATCATTTGGCTTATTTATCTGCAACCAATTAAATTCTTTTGTAATCTTTTATACGATTTTGACTTTTAAAAAGTTTCTGTTTTAATAATTAAATTAATTATTAATTCAACAAATTAAAATTAACGCAGAAATGTCTTTAAAAAGTGGGCGGGATTGGGATTTCCAGGCAAAAAAGGGCGGGATGGCGGGATTCACTAAGTTGAATATTTACATAGATATATGTGCTCTAAAGCCGCCCTCATTTTGTAATTATTGAACATCGGCTCACTAAAACAAGTATTATCGAAGCTCAATTTACACTTTCCAAGACGCACCTGCACGTATTGCACTTGAAAACGGCGCAAGCGTAGCTTCTACATTTGTTTAGGGGAGGCTTCTTTCATGAGAAAAGAAATCGTGGAGACAGAATAACTGGAAGGGCGCTGATTATAAACAATTTAAGAAAGGTGTAAAGCCAGCTAGGAGAATGTCAAACTACGACTAATAGCCATTCTTGCATTCTTGATGTCAGGCTTACAGAATTATATTATTACGCCATTTCCGAGTTACCTTGTGCCTCTTTTTCAAAATAAATCTTTATGTAAATCCTTTGAAGTGATATGTATCTATTTATTTATTTAGTTATTTATTTATTATTTTTATAATTATTATTATTATTATTTTTTGCATGAAAATTAACATCTAGACGGAACACATTTTTATATGAGCTGTTTTGCACGAGCTCTCGATTAGTTCCAGAAGGAAAAGGCAACTCGAAAGTGGTTTATTTCATTTAATTAATAGGTTTTTCTGATTACATTCTTTTTCATCTTTAGCTAGAACGTATGCATTTAAACGAGCCTTTAGATCACAGACCGTTCTTGAAAGAACGACAATTAAGCGTTATTTGGATACCAATTTGTGCGTGTTAATAACATGTTCGCTTGAGATGTCACTATAATGTGAAAATACCACGCAAATTCACACTCCACGTTATGCATAAGCTCGCGCGCTAAGGAATGAAACGAACAATGATAGGGCAGATGGCCACTGCTATAGCTTTTCCTGGATTTAACAATCTTGGACGTTCGGAGACCCCTATTTTTCTTTTGATGGATCGTTTTCTCTACCGATTTTCTACGTTTAGCGAAAAAATGGAGAAAATCTATCGACTAGAAGTTTAGTTTTTTGCAAAATGCATCATCGAACTCCGTTCTTTTTAGTTCTTCGTTTACCTGTGCGACGGTTTCAAATGCCTCTTGAAGGGTTAAGTTTTGTGAAAACGTTGGTAACATTTAAAATTTTTTACTCAACAGACCCACTTCTCCAAAATGTGACTAAGATCGTTTGCCTTGGTTGACTCACCTTTGTTATTTTTAACTATAAACCCTTGTAGACCATGCTGAATTACATGCTTTAATTTTTCAAAATCAGGGTAGTTTTCCACGCGCTTAATCTCTGAAACGAAGTCTACGACCCCCAATTTTTTGGGTTTTTTTGCATTTTTGATACAAGTACCTCATTATCTGACGGCAACAAAAAAAGATTAAGAAAGGTCTATCGACTGGAAAATTTTCCCGCCAACGTCCTTAATCCTTATGTTTTCCCATCTGATTTGAAGCCCGATTTTCACTGAAAACAGTTCTGAACTAAAAGGGTATTAAATTCTCTCGAGACAAGATGACAAACTTGTATAGTCGACCATACTTCCACTCATTTTTGCCATCTTTTGTTTACAACTGTAATCTTTGATCGTTATTTTCACAAACAACGTTAGCCTTAAAATTGACATAAGGAAAGGAAGACTACCCAGCTTTAGTCTTGACGTTACTTTTAGATGTTCTTAAGTTTCTTAAAGTTTCTAGCGTAAGGACGAATTTGAAGTTTTTCCTGCTCGATGAAAATTTTTCGTTAAGTAAATATTACGAAGCGTATCCCAAACAAACCAATGTGGGCATGCGCTGTTTTTCAGTCCCTAAAAGTGCCGACAGGTATTGGCAGTTGTAACTTGAGCTTCCATTACGTATATTTTCAGTACTGGTCACCGGGTTACCTAAAGTAATCACTTTCCTTCTAACAAACGGCTAGATTCTTTCAAATAAATCGACCACTTTTAAGAAATCATGTTGAGATTCGAAAATAAAAATCTTAGCAATAACGAAAGTTAATAAGTCTTATTTGAAAAAGTTAAAGTGCACCTAACACCAAAAATTTTTTTTCGCTAAAATAATAAAGCTTATTTTGTGAAGTAATTTGCCGCCAAAATTTTTCGATTTGGTTAAATCCTCGAATTTCTGTGCCCCTTCGAAACCGAGTTTCGAATGGTTCCCGACCGCGCATGGGGAATCTGGGGAGAGTTAAAGCTGTGACGTCAAATCCAGAACGAATGCTTCGGCTGTCTCAGTCAGGTCTTTTACTTTGTCCGAGTTTAGAAGCCTTTTTGCAGCACAAGTTCTTTCGCTGGGATTCCGCAGTCGACCGATTTCTGTTTTACCTAACAATGTCTTCTAGTTCGTCTGATTCTGAAATGAGCTTTGACTCATAAAACTCTGAAATTTATTATATCGCTGGAGAGAATGACCGCTCACGCTTATCAACATTGCAAACTGAGTAGTCAAACGGTGACGACCGAGCTGATTTGTATGCTGACTACTCTCTGGCCAATGGAGAATGGACAGCCAAATACCAGGGGTTGGATGCTGACAAAGAACTCGAACGAGCTCTGATGGACAGACTCGAAGGCGATGATATGTAGAAGTCGAAGAGTGATACTAGTAAGACTGTAGCGCGTGGCGCGTCTTTACTATCTTCGCGCCTTCCTCGATCTCGCACTAATATACTTTCATAATAACAGTCATGTCCGTTCACTTTCTCAAATTATTTTAACTTTATGCGTTCAATGTAGATCAAAGTGATTATCCCATGACAGTGTTTGTGTTCTTTACGTGCAAGTGTAGAAATTGTAGCGTCGCTTCCCTTCAAAACATCAACGAATGTTATTGCTGTTAAGTGAGTTAGAAGGTTGTCAAGACTCAAAGAAGAGTGATCTTGCTCTTGAAGATATTGGCACTGATGTTATCTTAAAGTGTGTTACTGAATATCCAGGAATTAAACCCGTATGCCTTCAAGAAATGGAGTTAAAGACTACCAGCGAGCAAATACAAAACTAAAGGGAAGCAAACCTATCATCAAACTGGCAGCAAAGAAAGGTAATTCAGGCATGCACATGGCTGTATAAAATAAAAAAAAATGTTTCCGAATCCCTCTTTACGTGCATGCACACAACATTTTACTTAACAGTGATTCTTTCAATTTACAAGTATTAGTACAGTTGTGAAACGATCAGTTACATGTATGAACAAATCATTGTAAAGTTCCTGAGTAAGAGGGGGGTAGCTAGGGGGTTGGTTATGTTATTGCAATCTTTGGTTGGTCAAGTGTGAATTACGATTTGTGTACACCCATTTAGTCCTGTATCACTGTTACAATCATGCTTTAGTGATCCTGGAACTACTGTTACTTTTTGTGATTTCTTCATTGAGCTTTGTTTTTAGGTATCCTGCCCTATCGTCCCCCCCCCCCCCCCCTCCCCTCACCATAAGATGCGCACTGCTAGAAAACGTTTTTCCCTTAATCGTTTTTAGTTACGAAGTGTTTCATACTAAGAGTTCTCAAGGCTGGTGTATGGGATGTTGGGGAATAAGAGGATTCCTTCATGTAGCAATAATATCATTAGAAAGGAATTTTCAGTTGAAAAGGATGAAAGCTCTGAATGATTTCACCTTAATGAGGAATTTGAACAAAACTATAGTGTGCTTGATATTTACCGTACTTATTTTGCCAAACTGCGACACAAACTATTCTACAACTGTACAATACTGCAAAAATATGGCATTTGTTCGAAAACATATCAGTCTTATTCACCTGGAGACCTACAGCTTACTGAACTATTGATTCATAGACATAGACAGTTTGTTTTACTCGCACAACACACTAATAAAAAAAGGCCCATGAAACATCAAAAGGACCCCTTTTTCTTCGCTTGTGCTTAGAAATGTGAATTATTATAATCCTGTTTTACAAACTGGGAGCAGTGCCTTTCTTTTATTGTCAAGTGGAAAATTTAATGTTTGTGCCCATTCACTGACCATTTACATGTCGCAATCAACCTGTACAACAATAAAATTATGTTGTTTATTTATTTATTTACTTATTTATTTTTGTTTCTGTATTCTTTAATCTATTTCCTGGCAAACAGTGACAAGCTAATAATAATATGGCTCTGTCTCACAAGGACTGGAAACTACCAAATTCACACATCTGACTGGCTGAAATTGATATTGAAAGCGGTCTGATGGTGGTGATAGTAATAGTAATAATAATAATAATAATAATAATAATAATAATAATAATAAAAAGAACAACAACAACAACAACATCAGTTTAATAATGGCTTTTCTACAGTGCAGAATGTTGCAGATGCAATGTTATGAACACAACCATGTCCCTGTAAAAAATATTTATCAGAAACATTTTTTGTGTCGCAACAATGTTTCCCATGTTGGGCAAGGAGGGAAATATTTGTGTCTTCAGCAATGTTTCTGGAACAACGTGTCCTCATTTGCAAGAGCATTTGGTCAGCAGAGATGCAATCTCATAAGCATGTGTTACCATGGTATCAATAATTAAAACTTCCTATAAATACAATTCAAGTCCACAAGCCTCATGCAGAAACAGACACATACACAGACAGCTTGAAATTGTTCTGGTCCTGGCCAAAGTATGTTCTCTGTACATTGATAATACCCACATGTAAAAAGGGTTCTGAACATATAAACTAATTCTAAACCATTCCTTGCCTGAATGTCTCCATGGCTGCATTTGTTGAACGGTGGGTCTTCCAAACTAGTGTGCTTGTCCGCATGACTTTGAAAGGATTTGAATATAATATCCTTACAGATTTCTTTTCAAAGAATTGAACAAGGAAGGAAACTAACATATCAAGGCAGGGAACAATTGCTCAGAAAAAAATATCTCACCATTCTTCTGTATCTGTCGGCTGTGACTGACTGCTGCTTTTTTTCAGATCAGATGCAACAACGGCTGCATGAATCGATGGGAAAGCATTTATTCCAAATTCGTTTCGCTTAAGCCATGGAATTAGCAAAATCCCTTCCTCTCCCTGAAAATCCAGGCGTCGAGCGAAATCATCTTGTTCGAAATGCTTAGAACAGATCACCGAACTCAGACGGCTCTCAATTTGCACGTTTCGCGTTCACGCAATCGACCCATCGCTTTGTACGTTTCTTCTCTACAGGACGATCATCTCTCCATAAAACGGCATGGCATGAAGCGCAGTACTTCCTGTACGTTTGCTGTGTTGCTACATCCCACTACAACGCACCTGGCTAGCATTTTTTTCGAACTACTTTCCCAGCCTTTCCCCAGAGAAACAAGTAAATATGCGAATTTACAGAATCACCGTGTTCTGGATTTGACGTCACATCCGGCCCTCGACCCATGCCCCGTTAAATTCGGTCGTGAACCAAAATGGCGGCGTTTTGACGTACTTTGACGAGTCATAGAAAATCAAAGATTTAACCAAATCGAAAAATTTTTTGCAGCAACTTACTCCACAAAATAAGCTTTATTATTTTAGCGGAAAAAAATTTTGGGGTTAGGTGCACTTTAAAAAGGCATGAAATTGAGGTTATGCTTTGTGTGCTCTAAAAGCCGCCCTAATTTTGTAATTATTGAACATCGCATCATTCAAAAAAAGTATTATTGAAGCACAGTTTACAGTTCCCAAGACGTACCCGGCTGTACGTATTGAATTTGAAAACAGCGCATGCGCAGTTTTCACATGTGTTTACATTTTCGTTCCCAGTGCTACTCGTCTGAAAATGTCGTTGACGAGTAGCTCTGGACGCACCAAAAAAATACGAATTTTTTCATTGGCTGACAAAAAATGCATGCGCAGCAGAAATTAAAATTACAAAGTTCTACGCATTCCGTTTTACTTCCGGCCCGGATGGCGGCACCTTCGCTCAGTTGACACAGGCGCGCTTTTAATACGAAAGAAAAAAAACGCAAAACAATGGTGACCATTCCCGATCGATCCGAAGGAATCGTGAAAGTCTACACTTAACCAAAGAAGTCGCCTGCAAGGATGTCATTCTCGATCGTAATCATCGTCCTTTTTTGTAGCAGCCGAGAAGGTGGGAAGAACATTTAAAACTCTAAGAATCAGCCAGCTAATACAACAATTACTCTGTCGCTGACCATACCCCAAGAAATCATAAAATTAAGTTAGAATCGGCAGTGGGTTTCAAGAAACGTTTGTGTTCCTTTATGAAAAGCTCAAAAGGAAACTTAGAGCCAAGTGAAAAGACGAAGAAATGTCACTGTTGCTAAGCAAAGATGGCACTGGAAATCCGAAGGCGAGTGTGTTTCCTCTCTCTGAAAGATCAAGTAGATCAGATTCCAGCAGTCCAAAATGAATTGATATTAAATTGCCAAAATAAGTCAAAGGTCCGTGTTATAATACTCTGCTATGTACCTGGATGATGTAACAAATGGTCTGCACATGAAATTCGTTCTTTCTTCCACAGATTGTTAAGTATGTATCTGTTACTAACTATTAAGAAGCTTCTGTTGTTATAGATATATACATATAATATCTGTTTTTAGTTCCCCTCTCTTTAATTATTAAGACCTCCCCTACAGTCATCCCCCAAAAAACACGAACAAACCTTTTGTGATTATGCAAAAGTTTAGTTTGCTTTAGAGCTATCCTCCACCCATTTTTTTTTTTAATTTACTTGTGGAAATGATGTGTGAAGGAAAATAACCATAGGATAACCATAGCTGAAATTTGAGGCCCTTTCCTCTCTCCCCACTTTAGTTAGGAAGCAACTGCAACTAGCCAACCTTTATTCCATCACAATAACATTAATCAGTAAATAACAATAATATCTCATCATTATACAAATAACTGTGAACAAATATAGAGACAATTATTCATATAACTGATGAACAAATAACCAGACTAGTGGTTTTCCAAATGTGATGTGGAATCTCTACTATAAAACAAATCAAACATTATAGGTGTACAGAGTTACATTAATATCCCCATAAGAAAAATATCGTAATCTTTTTGTTAGCCTTTGAAAGTTTATTTATTTCCTGCCATTATTTATTATTCTTCGTTAATTTTCAGACCACAATGGTGCTACATAAATTCTTTGAAGGATGACCATATATGGATAATTCAAATAGGAATGTTGGTCTTGCAGTTCATCAAATAATACTGAAAAAAAAGGAGATGGAGATAGAACCATCATGATTAGTAAAGCTATGTGGTTGATGTTCTGATCAACCACAAGAAGTAGAAAGTGTGCATTCAAGATGTGTTATTACACGTGGTTGTATAACAGGCTGAAGAGTCTTATTCTGCACTAACCTTATCTATAGAACGACATACAGCAAAACAGCAATTCATAGAGAATATTGGATTATGGCCAGAGTGTAACGCCAAAATCGACGAAGTAAAAACAAAGCCAGTATAACGAGAAAGAGTAGGCTACTTATCTTAAAACAAGGCCCCAAACGACGAGCTGGTCTAGCTTCTGAACGAGAAGCCAAATCCTTAGACGAGAATCTCGAGGAAGAAGCCGCGCGGAATTGCAGAGGAGGAACCGCTTCCTTTCTCGTCAGAACGGACACGACGACGCTTCTGTTTATTGATTTTTCTCTCGGCTCTCCTTTCGGCCCGGTAAATTCTCTTCTCGTCGTCGGAGTCGGAGGCGAGTTCGTCAGACAAATATTCGTTAACGGTCGCCCATCCAAATTCGCTCTTGTCAGCTAGCTTAATGGCTTTAACACGCTTGGAAACTAATTCAGTACCTGACTCCAGGGAAACTTTAACTTTCTCGTACGATTTCTGCTTGAGAGCGTCGAATACCTCGTCTAGTTTATCCAGCACCTGGAGAGAGTGATCCAATTGCTGCTGGTTTCCTTCCCTTTTGCAGGTATATTGTTCGCGCCGAGCTCTCTTGACTGCTTGTTCAACGGACGAGCTGTTCTCCTCGGAAAATCGCTTTGCGAAATCGCTAAGCCGAGATTCAATAACTTTAGTGAGGTTATCGGTTAAAGAACCCATTGATTCAGAAACGGCAGACTGTATAGCAGCACCGACAGAAGGATCTAAAACTCCATCGTTCCGACTAGAACGTGCCCTAGCTTCATCAGAGTCGCTCATGCTAAAGAACAGTGGAGTAGCGTGTGGCGTTAGCAGACCCGAAGGAAGATTACTAACTGACAACAGCTATATATACGACACGCAATTAACGCGTATTGCGTAACTGAAACACCTAATTGTATAACACAATGAAGATTGCCAAATACAGAACGTGCAGAAAACAAATATCTGCTAAACTACGTACCGCAGATATTTTGATATTACCATGAAGTAACACAAATTTTAAAAGAGCAATGACATTGCATTATTTCCCATTCATTTTGTTCATCCAGTTTCCTAAAACAAAGTCTTCCATAATATACACTGTGGCACACCCATATGAACCACTCTCTTCACATCAGGCACCTCTACATGTATACCAATGCCAAATACTAATGTTATAGTTACATCATTTTAGCTGTATGATAGTTTTGGTAATACCATGTACTCATGTGGGAATACTGAGATAAATTGTTGTTGTTGTTGTTGTTGCTGTTGTTGAAAGCACCCAAAAGACTAAGCTTTATATAAGCTGGTTGAAAGGTATAAAATGAACAAAAAAATATTACATCAACAAAAGCAGTGGAGGGTGGGGGAAAAAATGGTGGGAATAACCCTATAGCTAGTTTTGTAATGTCTCCAGTCACAGAAGTTCAGGTGAGCAGGCTTTTCTCAAGCCTGAATGTACAAAAATCATCTTTAGATGTTCTAAATAAGCAGAGCCATTGTGGAAGCCCCCAGCACAAATATATATTTACCACTCGATAACAACAGGTATAGGACTTTTATTTTATTTTTCTCTGCGTTTACCTTAACATGGTGGTAACCACTTCAAAAGCCAATTGCTACCCTATACCCTGATTACCACACACATATTTTTTTATTCTTCACATAGCCATAGGCAAAATAGATTTCTCCTGTCATATTTATTTAATTATAATACTGATGTAAATTAATTCTGTAAAGTTGTGATGCTACCACTGAAGGGCTACAAGGCAAACCAAACAAAGTTATTTCTAGCTGTTGTGCAAGAAAATGCGAGAAAAATGTAAGCTCCTGGTAGAGACAGGTCCGGAAACGTTTCTAAAAGCACAAATAACAGTGTCTGAAGTTCTTGGCCGACAATACTTTAACACAGCACTTTTGGCTTGTACGAAACGTAAGCTAAAGGCAGCCATCTTCAAAACAGGTGAAAGACCGCTCTTGTGGCAAAAACAGTTTAAAGACTTCAAAGAAGATTACTTTCTGAAGACAGCATCGTATTTCTCCAAATAAGTTGTAAGTCTTTCTCATGCTTTCTTGTCAAATCTTGACAAAAATAGTCGACCAGCATGTCAAGAATTTCTTCGCAAAATAACACTCCAAATTTGACTCTTTTTTTCTCAGAAATCACGTGATTTTGCATACGTTTGTGACTCAGTTACCAGATTTGTACTAGGCGTAACGTAAGCCTTCCTGCGTCATCCTTATAAAAATAAGTTTCCATATGTCTAAATTAGTAAGCTAGGTTTAAGACAATCACAAAAATTATATGTGTCAATTATATGGCGATTACTTTGTACATGCTAGCAGAAATTGTGCGAAGTTTGTTTACTGGTCGTGGCGATCCGAGTAAATTGTGTAGCTGAACATCTTTGCCGTGTTGCGATCTTAAACCCTTTTCAAGGGTCATTTCTCCTTTGCAGAGCGAATAATACCTTTCGAGAGAGACAAAACGAATCATGTAAACTCCTTCGCGAAAACAACAGTCCTGTGACTAGGCTCAAATTGCATTGCACATAATTTGCATAAACTTTCAAGTTGTGTATTTTGCGGATAACTTCCAAGAATTTGCGACCCTTAACGCAGTTTATGAAGAAATATTCAAGCTACATATTTTTATTGAATCAAGACAAGAGTATTTTTAAAAAAGGACTCTCATTTACAAGGGAAGGTGCGGCATTTTGTTTTGATGTTTATTTTGGTTTCATGCTTGTCTAGTTCATGTCACGCAACATGATTTTCTTTTGCAGTCAGACACAGTTTTCTAAAAGAATTGGCGATTGCTAAGACTGCTAAATATATTTAAACTACTAGTGAAATAACTGGCTAAACTATCGTCAATGTAGATTTTCCTTAGGACTTGGCAAGAACATTGGTTCGTCAATAATCCCGCAAAATTCCCCGCACAATCAAAAGTATAATTCTCCCGCACAATGTGCCACCAAATTCACACGTTTTTTTTTTTTTTTTTTTTCCTCCACCCTACTAGAAAGCAAACTAACTTGGAGGTAAGATATTTAATTCAAGTTACCGAAAGTCTTATCTTTACAACTTTGGAGAAAGAAACAAGTCGCATGTTTTTAATGAGCTACGAGTCTAAAAACGTTTTCGCACTTAGCTCGCTTTATTGCAATATGATTTGTTTTACTGAAATGTTCTAAATAATAACAGCAGTAACCACATACCGTCATTGACTGCCTACTTTTTGCGAGTGTTTTCGTAGTTTGAACTCATACTGCAATCGGCTCAGTTGTTATCTCACGGGAACGTTTCAAGCGTGAACTTTGCTTACCTGGCTGGCTTTCAAGCAATATAATTCGTGGACCGACCCTTTCTGAAAACGATCGACATCTTAGTATGTGAGATGAACGTATAAGGCGCAATTCTTGTCAAAACTTTCTTCGCAAAACACCGCATTCTGTCACGAATAGCGAGCAATGTCGCGTTTTTCGTCCCCAGTTTCCATGGTCTACGCCTGGAACGCCTGGGACCATGACAGCCCTTTTGGCGACCAAAACACTGGCATTTTAAGACTCGGGCTTTCCTACGGAAGCCCGAGTAAAAACATCAGACTCCCGGATTTAATTTGTCCGATTTGCGAATCGTACGGGTGATTATACAGACCGCATTTGATTCCAGTCAGCCTCCTTACCATTATTTATATCAGTACTGATACTCAGGCCCGGTCCAAACGCCGCTCCACTCATGTGCCGAAATAAACTTCATTTAGTTCGACTTTAGAGCGACTTTGGAGCGACGGCTGGTTCAGACCGCGTACTTGTGTCGAACTTAATTCGGGAAGCCGGTGGTAACAATTTTCGACGAGAAAATACGCGTTCTGAATTCAAGAACTCTGTCCAAATAAAAAAGCTGTGACTAACATTTCGCTGTTATCATGCTGTTATAGCAATATTTAGGGAAGCAAATTCAACCTCAAGGTTCAGTGTGTGTATTTAGACAGGCTTTCTCCCGGTTAGATCGACTTGTTAAAGGGAAATCCAATAAGCTGAGCTATTATCACGACGAAAAAGCAATAAATGAAGTTGCGCCAAAGAAACTCGCTTACAGTACCTTTTCTCATAAATCGAAGGCATACTGGTATTTTGTTGCCTTTATTTTTAGAGACGACTTTGAGCTTCATGCATGAATGGTCACGCCACTCAATTTTAGGCCAATCACGAATCCCGTTATATGAAAAATAAATTACAGTAATTTATGCATTAGGTTCGACACATGAGGAGAACGCCGTATGAATCAGCTACCGCTCCAACGTCGTATAGTGCGACAGACCCTGTCGAATTTAATGTTATTTTGCCGCACCAAACTTAACCCGCCGAGCCAAACTGATTCAAACGCCGCTCTTCTGCCGTACTTAACTCATCAGTTAGGTTCAGCGCATGAATGGAGCGGCGTTTGGAACGGGCCTTAGAAAGGTGCAAATAATCAAAGGCCTGTGCAAAAAGCTTGCTAGGTTATCAGAAAATACGCACGTGTTCTCAAAACAAAAAAACCGAAATTTTAAGGACGGATAATGTGATAGGGATTAAAGTAGTGAGGGGAGTGGGGAGGATGTTAAATATTAGCAGCCGAGATTTTTGCGTTTGGTTTAATTTTTGAGTTGGTTGATACTCGGTACGGAGAGGTGCTCGTTATGGGACTTTTTAAGGCACATTAGAACTGGTACAAATTCCGTTTTCAATTAGACTAGCTGGATCTTTTGACACTTTTGGATCCAGTTTTCTGTAAGAATCTCGGCATCTTTTTCTTGTCCTAACCTTCCCACAATGCAATCCCAATGCAAGACCAATCAAAGCAAAGCTCATCAAACAAACGGTAAAACTGCTTTTTAAACCCCTTTTATTGCCTTACTACTTCTACAATTAGTTCTTCCTGCATGTGCTCAGTTAATATTAACCCAAATATCTACTAAACTGCAACTGAAGCCGTTTTCCATGCCCTTAAAAGGAATCTACATTCATTTTCGGCCGTTCAATTGATGTCCGACAGCAACATTCCCTGAATTGGTTCCCTGTTGGCCAACATTGCCAGCGGTGGCCCCAAACGACATCTGACGTTTGCCAATATACGGGATATAAGGGATGTATGGAAGGTACTGTGGGTCGTTCAGTCGTGTTTCTATGAAAAGCACATAATTTAATTCACTAAAACCCGTAGTTCTCGTTATTATCGGTAGGTTTATATACTAAGCTTGTCAGATCGGGAAAAATGATTTTTTTATAGACTTAACAAGAAAGATATATGCAGAATTTTTTTTGCCTTGTTCGTTGAACAAAAGCAACTAAAAGCTAATAAAGGTAAAAGTAAGTAGGATCCCATTTTCAATTACGAACCTAAAACAATAATCCAAGCAATTAGGCTGACCAATCAACACAAACCGAGATAAGGCAACAACTGATAAAGATTGTTTTTGTAGTACAACTTCGAACTTTGCTCAAAATTTCACACTGAAGAAACACCTTTGGAGACCTTAACTGGTGAAATAAATGCAACTAACATAAAGTAGTTCGGAAGAAATCTGTATCTGAGTTATACGCTCGATACAGAGATTTTTTTACGAAAGTGTTATAGACTGTACATAAGCCGATTCAATGACAAAGTTGCGTAAACAAAATCATTCGTAACCCAATTCACCGCTAGAAAAATAACTAACTAACTAACTAAATAAATAAATAAATAAATAAATAAACATTGTTATTTGCCGGATTAGGGTCGGTCGGTAAAGTGAAAAACCGTGACCTCGGGCCTGAAAGTGCTGACCTCGGCGGCCTGCGGCCTCGGGTAGAATCTCTAAGACCGATACCGGTACCGATACCTCACAGCCGGCCAACGACATATGTATATTGCGTGTTTAATTTCTACAAACCTGGTTACGCTCACTGGGTATAGTTTGTTAAAATTTAACTTGCAAAAATAGTTAAACCACACGCTGAACATTTACATCCTAACAATTGTTTCTGATACAAGAAAAACAAATCATCTTTTTCCTTTATGGTTAATTATTGCAATCAGAAGCTCCGCTTTTAGGCCTGGCTAAATCTATATATTATGAAACAAATAGTTTCTATGTTCCTGTGCGTCTGTTCAGTAGTAATGAGATTACTACAGACATCAAAATGTGGTAATTAAGAACAACAATGACACACTCAGCTATCGCCTCGTGTGCCACTTTTTTTTTTTTTTTCTTTTTTCAAAACTGGGTATAAATCCCAAGACCGGAGCGGAGAAACCTTTTCATGCTGTATTGAGAGCCTACTAGAAGAAATTAAGTTATATATTCGGCAAGTTATACCTAGATTTATTATTGATATCTCGTACATTTGCATGTACCAGAAGCAAAACTAACCTCGTCGGCCATATCCGAGGTTAAACTGATGTCCGACAGCAACATTGCCTGAGTTGGTTCCTTGTTGGCCAACGTTACCAGCAGTGCTGCCAAACGACATACCACCACCATAGTACTGTGGATCGTTCAGTCGCGTTTCTGAAAGAAAAAAGAAACATAGTACAATTGAACAAGAGAAGATCAAGGTAAAATAGTAAATCCTCCACGTAGGCCTTATACCCAAGGTTATCTCTAAATGTGATATCCAGTTCTTCTGCGTAAATTACTTTCGCCAACAGTGGACGACCCAGGCAAACTTTCTCGAAAGCAACATTGCTACCGGTATGGCCAAACGACATATAATGTGGGTCGTTTAGTCGTGTTTCTAGAAAAAGAAAAGATATAATAGAACTAAGTAAAACCCGTAGTTTTCGTTATTATTGGTGGGTATTTACACTATTTTTGATGTCCGACGGCGACATCCCCGGCATTGGTTCACTGCATGATGACCATAAGTGCTGGGGCTGTTGCCAAACGACACATAACTTCGGCAGCCTTGCGAAATTTGAGGGAACAAATGTGCATATGCAAGAAACAAATGTGCGGTGCAAGAAACAAGTCGCATGTTTTTAATGAGCTACGAGTTCAAAAACGTTTTCGTATTTAGCTCGTCTTATTCCAATATGATTTGTTTTACTGCAATGTTCTAAATAATAACAGCAGTAACCACATACCGTCATTGACTGCCTATTTTTTGCCATTGTTTTCGTAGATTGAACTCATACCGCAATCGGCTCAGTTGTTATCTCACGAGAACGTTTCGAGCGTGAACTTTGCTTACCTGGCTGGCTTTCAAGTAATATAATTCGTGAACCGACCCTTTCTGAAAACGATCGACATCTTTGTATGTGAGATAAACGTATAAGGCGCGATTCTTGCCAAAACTTTCTTCGCAAAACACTGCATTCTGTCACGAATAGCGAGCAATGTCGCGTTTTTCGTCCCCAGTTTCGATGGTCAACGCCTGGAACGCCTGGGACCATGACCCCCCTTTTGGCGACCAAAACACTGGCATTTTAAGACTCGGGCTTTCCTACGGAAGCCCGAGTAAAAACATTAGACTTCCGGATTTAATTTGTCCGATTTGCGAATCGTACGGGTGATTATACAGACCGCAGTTTATTCCAGTCAGCCTCCTTACCATTATTTATATCAGTACTGATACTTAGAAAGGTGCAAATAATCAAAGGCCTGTGCAAAAAGCTTGCTAGATTATTAGAAGATGCGCACGTGTCCTTAAAAAAAAAACAAAAACGAAATTTTAAGGAGGAATAATGTGATAGGGATTAAAAGTAGTGAGGGGTGTGGGGAGGATGTTAAATATTAGCAGCCGAGATTTTTGCGTTTTGTTTAATTTTTGAGTTGGTTGATACTCGGTACGGAGAGGTGCTTGTTATGGGATTTTTAAGGCACATTAGAACTAGTACAAATTCCGTTTTCAATTAGACTAGCTGGATCTTTTGACACTTTTGGATCCAGTTTTCTGTAAGAATCTCGGCATCTTTTTCCTGTCCTAACCTTACCACAATGCAATACCAATACAAGACCAATCAAAGGAAAGCTCATCAAACAAACAGTAAAGCTGTTACATATGTATATTGCGTGTTTAATTTCTACAAACCTGGGTACGCTTATTGGGTATAGTTTGTTAGAATTTAACTTGCAAAATTAGTTAAATTACACGCTGAACAATTACATTGCTTACAATTGATATATATTTTTTTAGTTTCTGATAAAAGAAAAACAAATCATATTTTTCCTTTATGGTTAATTATCGCAATCAGGAGCTACGCTTTTACGCTTGGCTAAATTGATATATTGTGAAATAAATAGATTCCATGTTGCCGTGCGTCTGTTCAGTAATAATGTGATTTCAGAAGACATCAAAATGTGGTAAGAACAACAATGACACACTCAGATATCGCTTCGTGTGCCACTTTTTTTTTTTTGTGGTTTTGTTTTTTTAAGCTGCGTATAAATCCCAAGACCGGAGCAGGGAAACCTTTTCATGCTGTATTGGGAGCCTACTAAAAGAAATTAAGTTATATATTACGGTAAGTTATAAATGGATCTTCATTTATATCTCGTACATTTGCATGTACAAGAAGCAGAACCAACCTCGTCGGCCATAATATCCGGTGTTAAACTGATGTCCGACAGCAACATTCCCTGAGTTGGTTCCTTGTTGGCCAACGTTACCACCAGTGTTGCCAAACGACATACCGCCACCGTAGTACTGTGGATCGTTCAGTCGCGTTTCTGAAAGAAAAAAAAAAACATAAGACAATTGAACAAGAGAAGATCAATAGTAAATCCCCCATGTTGGCCTTATATCAAAGGTTATCTCTAAATGTGATACCCAGTTCTTCTGCGTATGTTACTCTCGCGAATAGTGCACGGCCCAGGCAAACTTTCTCGAAAACAACATTGCTACCGGTATGGCCAAACCACATATCATGTGGGTCGTTTAGTCGTGTTTCTAGAAAAAGAAAAGGCATAATAGAACTAAGTAAAACCCGTAGTTGTCGTTATTATCGGTGGGTATTTACACTTTTTTTGATGTCCGACGGCGACATTTCCAGCATTGTTTCACTGTATGTTGACCATAAGTGCCCGGGGTGTTGCCAAACGACATATAACTTCGGCAGCCTTGCGAAATTTGAGGGAACAAATGTGCATATGCAAGAAACAAATGTGCGGTGCAAGAAACAAGTCGCATGTTTTTAATGAGCTACGAGTTCAAAAACGTTTTCGTATTTAGCTCGTCTTATTCCAATATGATTTGTTTTACTGCAATGTTCTAAATAATAACAGCAGTAACCACATACCGTCATTGACTGCCTATTTTTTGCCATTGTTTTCGTAGATTGAACTCATACCGCAATCGGCTCAGTTGTTATCTCACGAGAACGTTTCGAGCGTGAACTTTGCTTACCTGGCTGGCTTTCAAGTAATATAATTCGTGGGCCGACCCTTTCTGAAAACGATCGACATCTTTGTATGTGAGATAAACGTATAAGGCGCGATTCTTGCCAAAACTTTCTTCGCAAAACACTGCATTCTGTCACGAATAGCGAGCAATGTCGCGTTTTTCGTCCCCAGTTTCGATGGTCAACGCCTGGAACGCCTGGGACCATGACCCCTCTTTTGGCGACCAAAACGCTGGCATTTTAAGACTCGGGCTTTCCTACGGAAGCCCGAGTTTATTTCAGTCAGCCTCCTTACCATTATTTATATCAGTACTGATACTTAGAAAGGTGCAAATAATCAAAGGCCTGTGCAAAAAGCTTGCTAGGTTATTAGAAAATGCGCACGTGTCCTTAAAAAAAAAAAACGAAACTTTAAGGAGGAATAATGTGATAGGGATTAAAAGTAGTGAGGGGTGTGGGGAGGATGTTAAATATCAGCAGCCGAGATTTTTGCGTTTGGTTTAATTTTTGAGTTGGTTGATACTCGGTACGGAAAGGTGCTCGTTATGGGAGTTTTAAGGCACATCAACACTGGTATAAATTCCGTTTTCAATTAGACTAGCTGGATCTTTTGATACTTTTAGATCCACTTTTCTGTAACATTCTCGGCATCTTTTTCCTGTCCTAACCTTCCCACAATGCAATACCAATGCAAGACCAATCAAAGCAAAGCCCATCAAACAAATAGTAAAACTGTTACATATGTATATTGCGGGTTTAATTTCCACAAACCTGGTTACGCTTATTGGGAATAGTTTGTTAAAATTTAACTTGCAAAATTAGTTAAACCGCACGCTGAACAATTACATTGCTTACAATTTATATATATATATATAAAAGAAAAACAAATCATCTTTCTCCTTTTTGGTTAATTATTGCAATCAGGAGCTATGCTTTTAGGTTTCGCTAAATGTATATATTATGAAATAAATAGATTCCATGTTGCCGTGCGTCTGTTCAGTAATAATGAGATTACAGAAGACATCAAAATGTGGTAAGAACAACAATGACACACTCAGCTATCGCGTCGTGTGCCTCTTTTTTTGTGTGTCTGTGTTTTTTTTTTTTTTTGTTTTTTTTTTGTTTTTTTGTTTTTTGTTTTTTTGTTTTAAAGCTGGGTATAAATCCCAAGACCGGAGCGGAGAAACCTTTTCATGCTGTATTGGGAGCTTACTAAAAGAAATTAAGTTATATATTCGGTAAGTTATACCTAGATTTATCATTAATATCTCGTACATTTGCATGCACAAGAAGCAGAACTAACCTCGTCGGCCATATCCGAGGTTCAACTGATGTCCAACAGCAACATTCCCTGAGTTGGTTCCTTGTTGGCCAACGTTACCACCAGTGTTGCCAAACGACATACCGCCACCGTAGTACTGTGGATCGTTCTGTCGCGTTTCTGAAAGGAAAAAAAAAAAAAACAGTACAATTGAACAAGAGAAGATCAAGGTAAAATAGTAAATCCCCCATGTTGGCCTAAAATGTGATAACCAGTTCTTCTCCGTATATTACCCTACGAACAGTGCACGGCCCAGGCAAACTTTCTCGAAAACAACATTGCTACCGGTATGGCCAAACGACATATCATGTCGGTCGTTTAGTCGTCTTTCTAGAAAAAGAAAAGACATAATAGAACTAAGTAAAACCCGTAGCTCTCGTTATTATCGGTGGGTATTTACACTATTTTTGATGTCCGACGGCGACATTTCCAGCATTGTTTCACTGAATGTTGACCATAAGTGCCCGGGATGTTGCCAAACGACATATAACTTCGGCAGCCTTGCGAAATTTGATGGAACAAATGTTATCATATCTATCTCTGTCGAGACTTGCCTTGTTTAATAGCTTTGGATTATATAACATCGCACTAACATCAGAAATTGTACTCGAGCTTCATTAAATCGATAGTAACGAAAAAGTGAGTTGTGTAACAATTTTTTTTCGATTTTGATCAGTTTCTCTATCATAATTCAATTTAAAACAAATCGGTTGCTTGCGTCTGGAACTGACAACACTAAACATGCTGTAAAAGGGCGATGGCGTCATCTTTTTTTCTGAGTTCTTGTTGTCTCACCCACCATAAGGGTAAGCTCACGAGCTGCTAACAAAAAGTCTAATTATAACAGTTCTCGCAAATAGTGATATTGAAATTAAAACTGCTAACAAAAAAAAAAAAAAAGAAAAGAAAAGAAAAGAAAAAACGACTCGTGCACTAACCAGGACCTTTGTCTTTGCCTTGATCTTCATCCTGTTAAACAACAACAACAACAACAAAATGTGTGTGATAATTCTCCGGGAAACAATTCCTTACTACAGATGTTGCCCTTGTAAGAAACGCGATAAATTACACAGATATAAAGATATTGTGCATGTTTACCTGAGCGTGTTTATCGAGAGGGAACGACGCCACTAAGGCCCAAGTTATCATGAAGAAAACACAGCACTTCATATTCCTTAAAAAAAACAAAAAAAAAAAAAACAAATGAAATATTCAGGTTAAATAAAGTTGTCTAAAGCGGAGTTATTTTAAAGCGACACGAGACTGATTTGCAATCTCATTGTGACACTAGAAGCTGGTTTTCACTAGCGACGGGGTTGGAGTCATAGTGGTAGTTGGAGTAATAGGTTAAGAGCGCTTACGACCTAATGAAAGTCGCCTATTTTCCAGTGAAAACTATAGACTGTCGGGAGTCGGAAGCAGAAGCGGAAGAACCAATCATTCACAAGCTCAGGAATCGAACACTGGGATTGGTTTATTGTTTTGCTTCCAGGACAGACGAAGCAAGAAATTAATCGAAAACAAAAGTCAGAGCTACAAGCAAATTTACACATCTCTCATCTTTACTCCACCAATTTTTGTCTACCACTTTCGACTTCATACTTTTCTCGGAACTGCCAATTAATTGAAAATTGACTTAAATATCATAATAGAAGAAGGTAATAATTCCCCATCAATGTGTCCGAGTTAACTCTCGACGAAAAAAGCGTTCCTATAATCATCGCTTCCGCGCCCTTATCCGTGTAACGATACATTTTTTATAACTCGAACGTACCTCCTTGTCTTTCAGAACAATTTCACGTGCTTACTAAACGTTCTAACAAATTTGATTGCCTAGTTAAGAAGATCCTTTTTATAAGAAAACTGTCTTAAACCATTCCTAAACGTGCAAACGGACTCGATTCACGCAAAGGTATTCACTTGAAGAACTTTTGATCCTTTGTTATTAATGCTAATTTTGTAGAGACTGTATACGTGTAGAAATCAAATCTTCGCATTAGTTATTTATTTTGCCTTGAGAATGGTGTCACAATGACGCCGAAACGTGGGCTTTTAACGTTAATATGCGCCTGCTTACGTTTAATTTGAACTATTTATTCCTGAAATTGAGTTGCTCGGTCTCAGTAACCTTTGGCTATAAAGAATGACCGAGGGTAAATGAAGGCTATCTATTTACCTATCGGTTGGTGAAGCACGTGCACATCGACACAAGCGGCGCGTGGCAGTCTCGCGGAACCGTTTACAGAAATTGTTTTCTGGGGTGCTCGCCGTGCGATATAAAACACGACATGATTTCATGCCTAACTTAAAATCCTGATCAAGTTTTGATTCTTGTTGAAACGACTGTATGATCTAAAACCTAAAACTGGCGCCGAGTACTGTGCTAAAACATGTATATGATGATGAAATTGAACTCGGTGGGAACGACCTGCTGTTCTTAGATTACAGATATGTTATTTTTAAGGGGGCCGAACATGACTAAGAACATTAAATAACTGAATTTTCAAAAGCGATTTCTTTGTTGCCTAGATCATGAAAATCTAAGGCGACGAATTCAGACAAAATCTCTGAAGACGTCTTAAAGTTCGTGAGGGCATCGATTCCTTTTGTTACATCTTTTTTAGATCTACATTGTCTCAAGAAGTTTCCCTCCGGAATGGAAATGCTCCTGCAATATGCCCATTAGACTCGCCACAAGTCGACCTTTTCTTAATCCTTGACTTATTTATCTTCCTCGAGTGAAGTGAGAGGGTAATCTTCGAACGACGAAGTCGCGAAAGCAAGTGCGAACGACGTAAATCGCGAGTGGTCGACTAGTTTCCCTTGCATGAATGTGAATCAGAGCGTAAATTTTTGACGCGAAAACCATGATTGACATTTCGCGCTTTTCGTGTGCTCCTGGCGCGGTCGTTGCGGAAGCATCAAATGATTTCCATCAAAAGTACTGTTCCGTAACTCAAGTGAATTTATTTGTGTACAGTGCAGTATGTAGTCAGCAATATTGACAAACGGCAAAAGCTGTGGCATTGAGTAACGCCTCCTGAAAAGACAAAATCGTGTTTAAACCGATTGGGAATTATTTGTTTTAGCCTAGATTATCCAGCGATCGACCAGAGAGCTGCCTGACAAATGCTTTAAACTTATGTAGATCAAGCTTGTATCGACAAGAATCCGAACAAACTAAAGAAGACGGAACTAGTCAGGGAGGACTTACATTCTGTAAAGTTCTCTTGATTAAATAACGTTGAGAATCGAAGTCGCAACGAACGGCAGAGAATAAAAGCGCTATTCCCAAAAGTCTTTCATCCATCGACGACTGCTTTCAACACGGTCAAGTCGGTAAAACGGCCGATGCAAATTTGTTGCGATGCCCTTTCTTTGTAGGGAAGAAACTTGGTCATTCATTAAATGAACTAAAAGTGCAACAATTACTCAAATTGCAGGAACGGCTCTGTTCTTCTGCGAAAGGTCCAAAATTAATTTTCTCAAACGATTCGGATCAAGCAGGAGCTCAGATCGCGTCCGTAAGTAAACAAAAACGTATTGGTCGGATAAAGAGCCTTCCCCTGCTTTTCCCAGTCCTTCATTCAAAGACTTGAAATTAAGTTGGATAGACCATATACAATTACTTCCATGCATATCCGACAACAAAGTCTATATGCGCATATATATTTGATAAGAATTTTCCAGGTCAACGTCACAGTTGTACACGCCGTAAATACTCTAGAACTCTATAGCTTTGGCGTCAAGATCACGTATTCAAGGATAAACGTATACGCGCGCAGTTCGCACATACTTTGAATTCATAGTGTAAATTTTGCTTCCAGGAGAATGCTATGCACCCGAACTGTTACCTTCTTTCATAAAATTGTTTTTACAAAGGGTTTGCCATCATACTCTAGGAGTACGACAGATGTGTGGTATACTTTAACGAAAATCCACTAGTAATTATTAACGGAGCGTATTCCACAATATTCGATACAAATATTCCAGGTGTACGTCACGTATTGTGTGCGCCTTGAATACTCTAAGAGTCTATTGCGTCACAATTACATATTCGAGTCTAGAGTACTTTAGAATATTTTGGCTTTCACGCAGGGAATTCCTTGGCTAAATTCTAGAAATTCGGTTTCTTGTCGTAATTATTTTCTCGTTGATGTTGATCATATTGTGATCAACATAGGTAGAAATTTTCTCCATGCAACATAGGAAGAAGATACGACGTTACGCCGCTAGTATTTTGTCTAATTTATGGTACCTCCACTTGAATTGATTTGACAATGATTTAGAAAAAAAAAAGTTTTTAATGTATCTCTGAAACGGCCATTGTAAGAAAGGTAAAATTCAAAACTAATAAAATATAAAGTACTGGAATAAAAACGTTCTCTGGTTAAAAATATATTAAAAACATAAGCTTTCGGCTATCAGTCTATAGCCTTTAACGAATGAAAAATGTGGCGCGCAAGCGAAAATATATACGAATGGGGTGCAAAAAATTGAGAATAAAAACAAGCGTGAAAAAAGCTAGAAGATAAAAATGTAAATGAGGCCTGATTACAATAAAATCGAGTATTGCCC
This sequence comes from Orbicella faveolata, assembly GCF_042242905.1. NCBI lineage: Eukaryota > Metazoa > Cnidaria > Anthozoa > Scleractinia > Merulinidae > Orbicella > Orbicella faveolata. The sequence goes on from NW_028301542.1 coordinate 7,463,375, forward strand.
ACACAGCAAAAACCGTCGACGCGGAAAACAACTCAAAACCGTTGCCTAGGCAATACTCGATTTTATTGTAATCAGGCCTCATTTACATTTTTATCTTCTAGCTTTTTTCACGCTTGTTTTTATTCTCAATTTTTCGCACCCCATTCGTATATATTTTCGCTTGCGCGCCACATTTTTCATTCGTTAAAGGCTATAGACTGATAGCCGAAAGCTTATGTTTTTAATATATTTTTAACCAGAGAACGTTTTTATTCCAGTATGTCTTATCCTGGTTACTGTTCTATTTTTAAAATATAAAGTATCAAATAAGAAATTTAAAAACCAAAGAAAACATTTGCAAAGCTCTCGATTGATGAATTGATCTTACGGGTCTTTCTTTGACGACTTATTTGTCATAACCGTAATGGTACATTTTTCAAATCGATCACATTAGAGTTTATTTCTTTCCTGAGAGCGGTATGAAATCCTCTTCGTTTCTCTCAAATTCCATCAACTGGTTACCTCATACAAACGCTGTATTTTTAAGACGGGACTCCTTGCCAGATCCATTCTTTACATGTACCAGTGACAGAGAATTTATTTCAAAAGACGATTAACTGTACTCGAAAAGAAGAAAAAAGTAAGTGGATCAACTTGGCCAGGCATCTTAATGCTATATTGTTTCACACCCCGTAGAAAAGTGGCTACAATATGCTACTAATAATGCGATAGCGTTTTTTGGTTTTCTTGTTCAAACAGACCTGGAGTTGCAAAAATGATGTTAATCGGTGTAAATTTTTCCCCCTTGTTTGTACGAAACTGTCCTCTTAAGATCGAAAGCGTCTCCGAGACAGGGAATCTGCAGAAATGTTAACACAGAATCCAAGAGCAATAGGAGTCCTTTAAAATGTTTCGTTCGAACTTATCGTACTCTGCGAAAGCAAAGGGAATGAGCTTCGAAAAAAACTTAAAATTTCTTCAGTTTTTCTTGAGCTGGTAACAAGGAATTGAGGGCAATTTTAAAATACTTACTGCGTTAGAATCTTCTCCTTGAATGTGTCCGTTTAAAGTACTCTTCCGAGATCCAAGTCTTCTCAACTGCTTAGCTCCCTGTGGAGAACTGAATGTTGTGTGTTGCTTTACCTTAACTTAAGAAGACCTGATGATGAAATTGTTGAATACGAAACTCAGCTGTAAATTTGAAAAGTCATATTATGGAGGCTCAAGTTGCAACTGCCAATACTTGCCGGCACTTGAAGAGACTGAAAGAAAGCGCATGCGTCTGGGGCAGGCTTTGTAGTTTCCAACGGGAAAAGCTGAAAGTTCGTCCTTATTCTAGAAACGTTAAGACACTCAAGTTCATCCAGAATTAATTAATTTAAAGACTAACACGCAGTCTTGCATTCCTAATGTCAATTTAAAGACAAATTCTGTGTGTGAAAATTACGATCAACGACCACAGTAATGTTATAAACAAAAGATTACAAAAATGTGAGAAAGTAGGGTCGACTAGGCAAGTTTGTCATCTTAATTCTCTCAGGGAAATTTAATATCCTCAAAGTTTGGAAATGTTTTCTGTGAAAGTCGAGCCCCAAATTAAACGGACAAAACATGACCATTACTAAACAATTAAAACACTGCGAAAACTGATATTTTTACATTATAGTGACATCTCAAGCAAACATGTTATCAATACGTACAAATTGGTATCCAAATAGTGCTTAAATATTGTTGGTTCAAACGTCTACAAGCTGAAAGCTCGTTCAAATACATACGTGCTAACTAAAGATAAAAGCTGATACTTTCACACTATAGTGACATCTCAACCAAACATGTTATTAATACGCACAAACTCGTATTCAAATAGTGCCTAATTACCGTTCATTCAAGCGTCTATGAGCTTGAGGCTCGGTCAAATGCTTACGTGCTGACCTAAGATGAAAACGTATATAGAAATGAAGGGAAAAAACTATTTATAAAATGAAATAGGCCACTACCGAGTTGCATTTTGCCTCTGTAGCAGTTGATTGATTGATTGATAACTTTATTTATACGAAGTAAAATCTCTTCAGCACAACTTCAAGTATAAAATATCTAACGCTGCCTAGCTAAAAACTAACTAATAGTTAATATAAGAATAAAAACCGTACATGTATCACGTAGGAAAAACTTCTCTTTGAATAATTGGTGCGGGGCTTTAATGGAAAAGCCAGCTTATGCTAAGAATTCCTCAGTCAATATGAATAATATCATTTCGACATACGAATCGAGTTAAAAAAAAAAAAAAAAAAAATTAAGTCTTCTTGCGAAACCATTCATATGAAAAGGTGTTCCCGCTAGACGTTTATTTTCATGCAGATCAAACTCAATTTTATTCTAAAAGTTTTGCATGGAGGCTCTTTTTTAAAACAGGAGCACGAGGTAACTCGGAAATGGCCTATTAATACATTCGGTGAGACTGACATTAGAAATGCAAGAATGGTTGTTAGACTTAGCTTGACATTCTCCAAGCTTGACTTACATGTTGCTACAAATTTCTATCTTTCTATTTTGCTCATTAATAAAGAAGACCACCCTAAACACGTGTAGAAGCTGCGCATGCGCTGTTTTCAAGTTCAATACGTGCAGCCGGGTACGTCTTGGGAATTGTAAACAGTGCTTCAATAATACTTTTTTTGAATGATGCGATGTTCAATAATTACAAAATTAGGGCGACTTTTAGAGCACACAAAGCATCACATCCATTTCATGACTTTTTAACTTTTTCAAATAAGACTTACTAACTTCCGTTATTGTTAAATCTTAATTTCTTAAAAGTGGCCGATTTATTTCAAAGAATCAAGCCGTTTGTTGGAAGGAAAGTGGTTATTTCAGGTAACCCGGTGACCAGTAGTGAAAATATACGCAATGGAAGCTCAAGTTACAACTGCCAATACCTGTCAGCACTTGTGGAGACTAAAAATCATCGCATCCCACGTTGGTTTGTTTCGGGCGCGCTTCGTAATATTTACTTAACGAAAAATTTTCATCGAACAGAAAAAACCTCAAATTCGTCCTTACGCTAGAAACAGTTGGAAACAAAAAATGGCAAAAATGAGTAGAAGTAGGGTTGACTAGGCAAGTTTGTCATCTTTTCACGAGAGAGTTTAATATCCTTTTAATTCAAAACTGTTTTCAGTGAAAATCGAGTTCTAAAATAGATGGACAAAACGTAAGGATTAAATAAACACGTAAAACACTGCGAAAACTGATATTTTTTACATTATAGTGACATCTCAAGCAAACATGTTATTAACAAGCACAAATTGGTATCCAATTAACGTTTCATTATCGTTCCTTCAAACGCGGTGTGTGATCGAGAGGCTCGATCAAATACATACGTGCTGACTAAAGATGTAAAAGAATGTAATTAGAAAAACCTATTTATAAAATGAAGTAACCCACTTTCGAGTTGTCTTTTCCCTCTGCAACAAATCGATTCTTCGTGCAAAACCATTCATATGAAAATGTGTTCCGCCTAGCTGTTTATTTTCATGCAAATCAAACTCATAACCAATTTCATTACAAAGGTTTTGCATAAAATCTCGCTTTGTAAAAGAGGCACAACTCGAGAATGGCCTATTAATAAAATTCTGTAAGACTTACATTAGGAATGCAGGAATAGTAGTCGTTAGTCTTAGCCTGGCATTCTCCTGGCTGGCCTTTTACTTTTGTTAAAATTCATACCAGGAGAAAAACTTTTCAGTTATTCTCTATGGACGATTTTTTCTCTCATTTAAGAAGCCTACCCTAAACAAATGTAGACGCTACGCATGCGCTGTTTTTAAGTTCAATACGTACAGGTACGTCTTGGGAACTGTAAACTGAGCTTTAATACTTTTTTGAATGATGCGATGTTCAATAATTACACCATTAGGGCGGCTTTTAGCGCACACAAAGCATCAGATTAATTTCATGACTTTTTAACTTTTTCAAATAAGACTTATTAACTTCCGTTATTGCTAAGGTTTTTATTTTCGAATCTCAATTTCTTAAAAGTAACCGATTTATTTCGAAGAATTAACCCGTTTGGTAAAAGGAAAGTGGTTATTTCAGGTAACCCGATAACCAGAAGGAAAGTATATGTAATGGAAGCTCAAGTTACAACTGCCAATACCTGTCGGCACTTGGAGAAACTGAAAAACAGCGCATGCCCACACTGGTTTGTTTGGGGTATGCCTCGTAATATTTATCTAACGAAAAATTCATCGAGCAGGAAAAATTTAAAATTTGTCCTTACGCTAGAAACTTTAAAAGACTTAAGATCATCCAAAAGTAACGTCAAGACTAAAACTGAGCAGTCTTCCTTTCCTTATGTCAATTTTGACGCTAATGTAGTTTGTGAAACTTACGATCAAAGATTACAGTTGTAAACAAAAGATGGCAAAAATGAGTGGAAGTAGGGTCGACTAGACAAGTTTGTCATCTTCTCTCGAGAGAATTTAATAACCTTTTAGTTTAGAACTGTTTTCAGTGAAAATTGAGCTTCAAATTAGGGGGAGAAAACATAAGGATTAAGGACGTTCGCGGGAAACTTTTCCAGTCGATAGATCTTTTTTTAAATTTTTGCTGCAGTCAGATAATGAGTTACTTGTGCCAGAAATGCAAAAAAAAAAAAAAAAAAAAAAAAAAAAAAAAATTGGGGGTCACCAACTTCGTTTCAGAGATTAAGCGCGTGGAAAACTCCCCTGATTTTAAAGAATTGACGCACGTAATTCAGCATGGTCTGCAAGGGTTTATAGTTAAAAATATCAAAGGTGAGTCGACCGAGGCAAACGAACTTAGTCATATTTTGTAGAAGTGGGTTTGTTGAGTAAATAATTCTAGATTTTACCAACGTTTTTTCAAAACTTAACCCTTCTGGAGACATTTGAAACCGTCGCACAGGTAAACGAAGAACTAAAAAGAACGGAATTCGATGATGCATTTTGCAAAAAATTTAAACTTCTAGTCAATAGATTTTCTCCATTTTTTCGCTAAACGTGGAAAATCGGTAGAGAAAACGATCCATCAAAAGAAAAATGGGGGTCATCAAAGGTCCAAGATTGTTAAATCCAGGAGAAGCTACAGCAGTGGCCATCTGCCCTATCGTTGTTCGTTTCATTCCTTAGCGCGCGCGCTCATGCATGACATGGAGTGTGAATTTGCGTGATATTTTTACATTACAGAGACATCTCGAGCAAACATGTTATTAACACGCACAAATTGGTATCCAAATAACGCTTAATTATCGTTCTTTCAAAAACGGTCTGTGATCTAAAGGCTCGTTTAAATGCATATGTTATAGCTAAAAATGAAAAAGAATGTAGTCAGAAAAACATATTTATAAAATGAAATAACCCACTTTCGAGTTGCCTTTTCCCTCTGCAAAATATCGAGTGTCCATGCGAACCCACTCATATGAAAATGTGTTCCGTCTAGATGTTTATTTTCATGCAAAAAGAAGAAAAGAAAGATAGAAAGAAATTTAATTTCAAAAGTTTTACATAAAGACTTGTTTTGAAAAAGAGGCCCAAGGTAACTCGGAAATGGCCTAATAAAAAAATTCTGTAAGACCGACATCAAGAATGCAAGAATGGCTGTTAGTCTTAATTTAACATTCTCCTAGCTGGCCTTATACCTTTCTTAAATTTTTTATCATCGGCGCCCTTCCAGTTATTCTGTCTCGACAATTTCTTTTCTCATGAAAGAAGCCTCCTCTAAACAAAGGTAGAAGTTACGCTTGCGCCGTTTTCAAGTGCAATACGTGTAGGTACGTCTTGGGAACTGTGAGCTGAGCTTCGATAATTCTTGTTTTAGTGAGCCGATGTTCAATAATTACAAAATGAGGGCGGCTTTAGAGCACATATATCTATGTAAATATTCAATTTAGTGATAACAATGGGGTGACAGGCCTACGCAACTCCTAACCACGTGTAATAGCCGCTTTGAAAGTTTTGCTCGAGCTATATCTTTAAAGATCTGCCCTTTTGTATGGTATGATAGGGGAATCTTTGAATGTTTCGCTAAGCAATAATCCTGTGTTTTCAGGAGGACATTTCATCAGAGTAGAGCCGTTAGAGGTCATAGGCCTGTGTGATTTCCGCTGTTATCCCCATGTAATTTGTGGAGTTTGATACCTCTGTTTTTGCCACGTGCTAGGGTTTTTTTTTTTTTTTTTTTTTTTTGGCTCATTTGTACTGCAAGATATGCTTTAAGTTCTCTAAATATTAGCTCTGGAGGGACAAAGTTTGAAATATTCCCTGAACATGTTTGTTACATGCATGTTGTATTATTACACCGGGCCCAGCTGTTTGATTAACTGTTGCAAGTTATGCTGCTTCTTGACACGGGTGTCTTATTTATCTTTGTCCGGTTTCGCCAGAGATAGCTAAAAAGTCTGTCTTAGAGAGACGTTCTTATGTTTCTTGCATCAATTTCATCGAGCTTTTTGTTCTTCCAGTTTGTTCGTTCTGGCTCTGCAAATGTAGATGTTCACGCGCAGGTCTGTGGACTGATTTGCGTGTTGTTTATGATATTGTGTTGTTTTGTTCAGGCAAAAGCTCTGAATTTAGGAGTTCTTCTTATGATTGTTCATCCAGCTCTACGTTGTGGTCCTTATTGCTTTTATTTGCGATGTTGTCAGGTTAACTTGAGAGTGTTAATAGTCCCTCTTTTGTTAGGAGGCTCCTAGCCTTGTCGTTCAGGCATTACCGCGGTTTCGATCCTTCTGGATATTATTTTTTTATTATTATTTTTTTTGGTTATTATTTTTTTTTATAATAGTAGTTTTCTCTTAAGTAATTTCATGGCTAATGTTAGTCTTATACAGGAAAGTTACGATCAACGAGCACAGCTGTGCGCAAAATACTACAAGAAAGGCATAAACTAGGGAATACTGGGCCAGTTTGTCATCTGCTACTAAGGGAGTTATTGTTCCGCTTCGGGAATGTCCTGGGAATGTCCGCGGAGGCAGCCTGGCCGAGTGGCCATCGCGAGGACTCGCAATTCAGCGATCCCGGGTTCGAGTCCCGCTCTGACCACTACCTGGATTTGTTTTACGGTAGCCCCGAGTTCAAATCATCGGCCACGCTTGTAAATGGTCAAGTGGTTATGTTTAATTTGAATTATTTGTTTCAGTTATTTGCTTGGCCCCACTAGCCTTTGTGCTATAAACACTGCCGAGGGTAAATAAATGTTACATTCACATGTCTTTCTTGATTCAAATTGAACTCCAAGCTTTTCTTCAAGCCACTTGGCGAGCTTATAATTGTACGTTCCGGTTGCAGATAAAATGGGCCTTATACTTAACGTGGCTTTCTGAGTCTTAGGAAGACCATAGAGATGTGTAAGCCCGCAACTTTTCGGAGAGAGTGTATTTGCAATTTCCTCAATTTTTGCGCTCAATGGTCTTAAATTATATTGTGCGTTCAAGCCTCAATCCACCCAAGGCTCTCTTTAAAGCCCTGAATTGTTTAAAGAAACACGACGTCATCGTTATTACCAAATCAGGTAAAGGCTCGGGAGTCGTTATGATGGACAAAACTGAGTATATTCGCCTTCTGAGCGCTACTTCAGTTGACAACACTTCCAAATTTATTCACGTTGATGACAGGCGATCACCTAAACACTACCACCCCCTCCTTGCACTTCTCTACGCCTTTCTTAAGACCCATTATATCTGCCACCGGAACGTACCATTATAAGCTCGCCAAGTGGCTCGAAAAAAAGCTTAAACCACTTTTCATAAACGAGTACACAATTACCGATGCCTTTGATTTTGCTGATGAAATTCGCAACCTTTCTGTCAATGAAGATGATATTCTGGTCTCCTATGACGTTACAGCTCTCTTCACCAATGTGCCGTTGGATGAGACTACCAACAGCTTGGTCAACAAAGCCTTCGCGGATGATTGATTTAATAAAACCTATGGGCTTTATATGCAAAAAGATCAGCTTGTTAAATTACTTGAAATTGCCACAACCAGTCAACTTTTTCAGTTTGATGGTCAGTTGTACGAACAAATGGATGTAGTGGCCATGGGTTCCCCTCTTGGCCCCCTAATGGGAACGTCTTCATGTGCCACCTCAAAGAGAAACTCACACGCGATGGCTTGATGCCTCATCTGTAAAGAAGATACGTTGATGATACTCTTCTAAGAATGCCAAATACTGATGCTGCCACTATGTTTCTTACCACCCTAAATGGCCTACATCCCAGTCTAACGTTCACGATGGAGCCTCCTGTAGATGTTAAGATCAATTTCATCGGCATTGAAATCCTCGAGAATTGAACAAAACTCGAAACTCAAGTCTATAGAAAGTCAACCAATACTGGCTTGCTCTTATATTTTCATAATCATACTGACAAACGCTATAAAGACTCTTTATTAAAGACAATGCTGCATCGAGCTTATGCGCTATCTTCCACAACAGAGGCTTTTAATGAAGAATGCGCCAAATTGCGCTCCATTTTTAGCCGTCCTGATTACCCGTGGAGTCTTACAGATTCTGTTATTTCCTATTTTGATTCTCGAAACCCTTCAGTAAGCATAGCGGAGAGAAATACTGACGAGAGCAACATAGTCAGAATTAGTCTACCATTCAAAGATCAAGTTTCAGCTAACGCTGTTGAGGCAGTTGCGTGATCTTAGTAATAAGATTGGCCCTACTTTGCGGCCAGTTGCAGATTATATCGGCTACACAGCCAATCACCTTTTTCAACGTGTTGCTGAACACAAAAATTCGGCAATCCACACGCATTTTCATGAAGGGCATGCATGGTAGGAGCGATCTTTTGAACGTCAGAGCCATTTCAAGATTCTGAGAAAGTGCCAAGGCAAATTTGATTGTTTAGTGTTTGAAATGCTTTATATCAAGAAATTCAAACCTAACTTGAACCGAAACTTTTTGTTTAACTTGTAAACTATTTTTCACTCGGGTGGGCGAGTTGTCTCGCCATGGCAGGTAGGGTAACCCTGGCAGACGGAACAACTTTTCTTCATATAAACACTTTCGCTCGCCTCTCCGAGACAATTCTCGGCGTGGTAAGTGCCACAAGATGTCCAGATTTAGGATTTAAACCAGAATTCGAATCAAAGAAGTGAAAATCTCCGCAAATCCCACTTTCATCGAATGACCGAGGAAAACTCAAAGAAAAAGGGATATTTGCACATTTGATTATCTAATAAGGGTTATGAATAATCACGTAGTGTCGACTTTGACTCGGACTACAGGGACAATGTTTTTACATATAACCGCTCGATAAAGTTGCCTTGGGGAGAGGGTTATCTCGGGTACCCGAAACCATATAACTGGGACCTTAGAACATTTAGAACAATACGTTTAAAACAATAGGAATGTGCACGAAGTTTTCTTTTCCAGCAACTCACTAATATGATGCTTAAGCCAAGAAATTAGCAAGGATTGTTTTGTCAGTCTTGAATCCATCTTTTCTTGGCGACCAGTCTTTGGCTAATTGCTTAATTCAAATATACATCTATATTTTGTGAGTAGTTTATTGAAATTCGCTCTTCCCTGACCGATTTCCAAGAACAAAACAAGATGGATGTCTGGTGCTCGTTTAAAGGTGCGTTCCTTTCGCTCTGTTCAATCCGCTTCACAAAAACATTCCAGTTTGAGCCTGGAAACTTATTACTGAGGGGCTTACAAGTCTTTTGAGGCCAATTATTCTTCTGTGGGTTAATTTTCAAGGCCACGACGAGCCGCTTGAAATCACTAAAATTCGCTTCCTCGAAATTCTTAATTATGCACCCTTTTTCAATCGGCAAATTCGCTACCCGTTAAAACACCGAAACACCTAAGATTCTGACATTTCGAAAGAAGAAACGTCAGTGTAAAACCTGGTGTAAAAATGGTTTTCGGGCTTTTCATCAGCGCTAAGTACTAACGCTCTCAAAATCGTGATAATCACAACACTAACCTGCTAGAAACGAAAACAATAGGCAAGTGGCTGTGACCAGATAATCAAAAGGAACGTGAAAATGTCTTCTTGCATTTGATTTCCTCGGTATTTGGACTTAGACTATGGCAGAAAAGTCATCATTAGCTCACCTTCTGTAACATATTACGTTCAAATATTAAGTACTGGTGTATTCAGAATCATACACGATAACCATTGCGACACGTGGAGTTCGGCAAAGTACATCATCTTCTCAATGACATTCAACTAATGACTCCCCGATAATCCACCACATTCCTATCCCTTGTTCTTAAACAGCAATCCATAAAAGTAGCGAAGCCTTCCAGCAGTCAATGCCTTGCTTGCTAAAGCGAAATACTTACGTGCTGTTGTCCTCGCTCAGGCCGTACGCTAAAATGTAAATATGGCGTCCGATGTCGAATTGTCTGTCACGCAATGGTCAATTGACAGGATTCTGTCACGCGTTGCCAAAAATGGATAAAAGTATAATGAATAGAAAAATTTAATGAAACGTTCAAAGCAAACATTCGTTTTTTTTTTTTGTTTTTTTTTAAAGCCAAAAGGATCCAAACTTGACCCGAGAAATATCGCGCGGAAATTTCCCTCTCAGAGAAACTGCGTTTTTATATGTTTTGGGCTCTGCATGGGGAAGGGGAAAAGGGGGGGGGGGGGGGGGGGTTGGGATTACTCCCCTCTATGGGTTATCAGAGGTATGTGCGGGTGCGAAGGGTATGTTTTTTTTTTGTTTCTAGAGCTGTTTATGTCCGAGGTGTAAATTTTGACCACATGGGACTGAAATAGGGTTTGTTTTTCACTCTGGCTTGGCATTGAGTATTGGCATAGAATTATTTGCGCATCAACATTGGCAAATTTGTAGCCCTTCCCAAATGTTTACGCAGATGGGGCTTTTTTTTGGTTTGCTGCGGTCATATATCAGAGCCGCTTACTAATTTTATAGGTCTGAAAATTGGGTATCGATTTTTCCCCCTAGGGAGGGGGTTTTGGAGTTGTGTGACGTCTTGCATCTAACTATTTCATGTGAGAGATCAATGCCGAATGACATATCGTATACTGTCGTGATATGTACCTATTTTGTTGTATAGTCACAGTATTTATAGCTATTAACGAAATTCCCGGCAATTTCATCAGTGTCAGAAAATGATAGCGAGCTACAGAAGCGCAACGCCTCGGTACGTTTAGGCGAAAGTTGTCCCAAGTAGTTGAAAGTTGACTTTACATACAGTCATGTGTTGAAAGGGGAAACGGACTTCACGTTTACTTGCTAGTTCAAGCTAGCTGCAGCCCTGTAACGGATGACGTGCGATCAATTTGTGTTGGCTGCCGATGGGTGCCAAAAGGAGAAAAACTTCCGCGGACTTGACCGTAAATATTGATCTCGACCAAAGTGAATGTAGGCCATCGCAAGTCCCTACGTCTTCTAGCGACTCCTTTTGACTAATACTTCAGGTCTTCAGAAAAAAATAAATAAATAAATAAACGTTTCACGATGGAACTGATCTCACTCACCGCCAGAATCGACAAAGAATATCAGAGCGGATTCACAGCCACCTTAAATTTTCCAAAAATTTGAGGTGGTCCTGAATCTGCTTCCACCATTTTTTTTTACACTTATCAAAATTTTAAAACTTGACATACTGATTAGAATTCGATTTAAAAAAAAAAAAGTTACAGGAATCGTTCTTGAGTTACAAACCTATAAATCTAAAATTAAGGGTGTTTCAAATGGGTTATTCTTTTGCAGTAAGTAATCATTTACGTCACGAAAATGGCCACCACTTGTTTGATACAATTATTGCAGCATCGATGGGAGGCGGGTGTCCACATGCCGGATCGAGCGGTCCGAGTTTGAGCCCTGTTGTGTTGTGTTCTTGGACAGGACACTTTACTCTCTGCACGTAGGTGTATAAATGGGTACCGGCAAACGGGATAACCTTGAGATGGACTGGCATCCCATCCAGAGGGGCGTAGAAATACCCCCAGTCGCTTTTACACTATAGAAACCGGGAAAAGCTCCGGCCTGATGAGCCACTAGCTTCGTCTTCACACTTAACTGTACTTTACAACCAAAAACTAATCTTGATCCATTAAAGGAAAAATTCTGTAAAAATGCTGCAAAACGTTATGAGCTACATAAGTACCATACGAAAACAAACCATGCCACTGCGGGATTTATCTCGTTATAGAGATAAAATATTCTCAAAGAGCTGGAAGATTAAATTCGCGCCATGAAATGTCTCCGTCTTGTAAATATATTTTTTAACAATAAAATGACGTTAAAAGAGAAATATTTGTTTGTTCTCTGTACACTCAATAGGTGACATTTTTATCGCTCTTATCACTTCTAGCGTGGCGCGTGACACAAAGCACGTAATCGATAGCTTGCTTTACACCGCTATGTTACAAAAATAAGGCTACGTTCAAAGCAAACAATTCTTATTTTAAAGCCATGAGACCATACCTTTGCGACCATTCAAGCGGAAAGCCAAACGTGACCCGTAAAATATCTCAGCGCCAAAAATCGCACAAAAACTGCATAGATTGAATGGTTGTCTAACGAAAAGATATCGCACAATTCAATCATTGGCGATGCAAGTAAGTCAAACAAAGGCCTAGCCCCGATACAGTCGCAATAACGTTTAAAGGCTGGTTTCGATATGATCGCAGACGATCGCAGACGATTGCGAATCGCAAATCGCAGATCGCAGATGATCGCAAAGAGAGTTGTTTCCATATAATCGCAGACGATCGCAAGCGATCGCAGAGCCAACTGTTGCATACATTTCGGACAGCGGAACTGTCAAAATTACACGTGTGTTGTGCTGGCGGGAAATCGCAGCAAACAATATGGCGGACGTCGAGGAGGAAATTTTGCTGCACACAAATTTATTTCTTCTTTTAGTCAACCTAGTTTAAAATTCTCTTGGCACTGCATCTCGCCCCGATCCAGAAAGTAGCGTTTTCAATCGCTTCAGATAACGACCATACGCATTTCTTATGTTGCGGAATTTGACCTCCGCCTCAGCCGCCGATAAATTAAATTTCTCCCCGATTTTTTCCCAGCAGTTAGCCTTTTCGTTTTTGTCTTTGAAATCTTTACTGTTACGGTGGTAAACCCACTGATATCGCGCAACTTCCTCCATAAATTTCTCGTCACTAACGTTACCTTGTTCAACGCCAGCCATGTTTACAACAAATAAGCGGTTGCTTTGTTGCAAAGAAGCGTTGAATCATGGATCGGAATTCAAAATATTATGGGATACGTTTCGATCGGAGATCGCAGAACTTTGGTTTCCATATGATCGCACGATCGCAATTGATCGCAGACGATCGAGGCTAAAGAGGCTGTCTCTGTAAGAACCTATACAAACCTACAGTTGGAAGGAAAAGCTGGCAGTTTTAATGCTACCTGGGTTTCAAGGATCGCTAAAAGGACCAAAACTTTAATCTTGAAGCCAGGTAAGAGATTTACGGGAATTTATCGGAGCACTTTACGAATGCGAGTGTGTTAGTTACTCACTGGAATATTTTCAAAATGAATATTTACAAGACGGAGACACTTCATGGCGCGAATTTAATCTTCCAGCTCTTTGAGAATATTTTATCTCTATAACGAGATAAATCCCGCAGTGGCATGGTTTGTTTTCATATGGTACTTATGTAGCTCAGAACGTTTTGCAGCATTTTTACAGAATTTTTCCTTTAATGGATCAAGATTAGTTTTTGGTTGTAAAGTACAGTTAAGTGTGAAGACGAAGCTAGTGGCTCATCAGGCCGGAGCTTTTCCCGGTCTCTGTAAGAACCGACCACTGATTTTACTTCGATCGAAAATTCGATTTTTCTCATAAGCTGGGATTTCAAAGCCCTTACCTAGTCAATCACTAAAATGAGTTTTATTTCATTAAAAATTCCAATTGAAGTTTTCTAGGATAGATTGAAGTTCGGTCCGCTCGACACAAGTTTCATGCCCGCCGAAACTGGAAAAATAGCACATATTGCCGGCGCTCTAAAAAAAATAATATTCGCTCAAAAGTTCCAATTCCTTGTTTCAACTATACATATATCATAGCAGTTTATTTAGCCATGTTGCAATTATAATTCAATGTTGTTCCTTCAACGGTTAAAAGAAGATTTTCTACCCGTTAAATCGAGTTTTGAACCAAACGCGAAAATAGCTCTACTTTGAAGGCACGTTTTAAAAATGTGGCACCTGTTTGAAACTGCTGAACTACATGAATAGAAAGTGTAAATGTCCCTTAATTTAAAACAATAATAAAATTTGTCTGCCCACTAGGTTTTCAAAACTAACGACCGCTTAAAGTTCAGGACATTTTGAAAATATTCCAGTGAGTAACTAACACACTCGCATTCGTAAAGTGCTCCGATAAATTCCCGTAAATCTCTTACCTGGCTTCAAGATTAAAGTTTTGGTCCTTTTAGCGATCCTTGAAACCCAGGTAGCATTAAAACTGCCAGCTTTTCCTTCCAACTGTAGGCTTGTATACGCTCGACACAGCTGAGGAATGTATAAATCTACTTTATATACAAAAGGGTGCTTATTCGTTTTAAACAAGTTCACTTTTCACCACAACCCGTCAATCGTGAGTACTTCAATGCATATCACACTTTTTGTTACAAATTCTCTCTTTACATATCGAGCCACTCCTTTTTACATTATTTTCGGGTCTCATGTTTCAGCGCCGGAGTTCTGAGTTCAGAATGTGATATAATCCATATCCTACAACTACTCACATGCTCTTATTAAATCTTTCCATTCAGGTTTTGGCAACGCGTGACAAATTCCTATCAATTGACCAGTACGTGACAGAAAGTCCATATCGGACGCCATATTTACATTTCAGCATGCAGAATGAGCGAGGAGAACAGAACATAGGCTTTTCGCTTTAGCAAGCAAGGGACTGACGCTGGAAGGCTTCACTAGTTTTATGGATTGCTGTTTGAGAACAAGGGATAGGAATGTGGTGGATTATCGGGGAGTCATTAGTTGAATTTCATTGAGAAGATGATGTACTTTGCCGAACTCCACGCGTCGCAATGGTTATCCGTTATCGTCTAGGATTCTGAATACACCAGTACTTCATACTTGAACGTAACATCTTACAGAAGGTGAGCTAAACATGACTTTTCTGCCATAGTGTAAGTCCAAATACCTAGGAAATCAAATGCAAGAAGACATTTTCACGTTCCCTTTGATTATCTAGTCACAGCCACTTGCCTATTGTTTTCGTTTCTAGCAGGTTAGTGTTGTGATTATCACGATTTTGAGCGCGTTAGTACTCAGCGCTGATGAAAAGCCCGAAAATAATTTTTATACCAGGTTTTACACTGACGTTTCTTCTTTCGAAATGTCAGAAACCTAGGTGTTTCAGTGTTTTACCGGGTAGCGAATTTGCCGATTGAAAAAGGGTGCATAATTAAGAATTTTGAGGAAGCGAATTTTAGTGATTTCAAGCGGCTCGTCGTGGCCTTGAAAATTAACCCACAGAAGAATAATTGGCCTCAAAAGACTTGTAAGCCCCTCAGTAATAAGCTTACAGGTTCAAACTGGAGCGTTATTGTGATGCAGATTGAACAGAGCGAAGTTTATGATAAGGTATTAGTTACTGAATTTTGCGTGTTTTGACCAGATGTGGGACGGAAACGAATTTTTGATTTTTGGCGGGTTTAAAAACTATTTCAAGAAAAAAAAAAAAAAAAAAGAAAAAAAGAAAACTCACCAGGTTTCTAGGCTTACCATAGGCTATCTCTGGGAGGAATATGAAAAATTTTGATTTTCCATCATGTGCGACATATTTTCGATATGGCTCGGTCCTAGTGGACATTCCCTCTTAAATTGTTTCAATGTCAGTATCGAGACTTTGTCCATTTTCCGGATGTTTTTGACATATTTAATGAGGGAAAGGCAGTATTTTGTGTTTTTATTTATTTATTTATTTATTTATTTATTTTGCTTTGCAAAATTCTCGAACACTGTCAATTCTTTTAAAATTGGAGGTCTGCGGCAGGTCTTAAAGATCTACAGAAGTAATCCCCAGTTTGAGAGGCCTGGGAGCAAATGCTTTATAATCGATGTTTCTTTTGTAGCTGATATTCGACTCACTTCACTGTAGTTGTGTCGGGAGCTCGGTGGTCAGATCGCCGTCCATAAGATCGGTATGTCGATCGTGGGTTCGAATCCCGCTTGTGGCATGTGATTTTTCTGTTATTTGTTCTGTTGAATATAGATAGGCGTATCATAGTTCTAGCTCTCTCCCTCACAGCGTTTTTTAGTCAAAGTTTAGGGATTTTCGATTTTTCAAACCCAATTCAGTGACATCTTTTTTGCCTTTTTTCAAGTCAGTATATATCCTTTTTTTCCACAGGTTCGTTTATCTATATCGTTCAGTTTTTCTAATGTATTTTTGTTGAACTGTGTAAATTCTCGGCCCTTGAAAATCTCTACCAGTATTTTCCTAGAGTAGTTTTAAACAGCGATCGAAATGAATTCTGCCTCTTTGTTTTTTTGTTCTTGTTGTCTTGTTTGTTTTGGTTTTGGTTTTGGTTTTGGTTTTGGTTTGGTGTTCTTGTATTATTTCGTTTTTGTTTTGTTTCTTGTTTTGTTTGTTTTTGTTTTTGTTTTTTTCTGAGAGAAATGATTCTGTTCTCTTCCTTCGGTAGTTGTCGGTACCGATTCGTCTATTTTTTTTTTTTTGTTCGTTAATTCAATATCTTATTGTGAACTATGTGAAGTCTTGCACGGTGTTGTTTTGCACTTTTTTTAGTGAACACTTCACTATTGGGATGGTTTTGGGGGCTAACATTGGCTAAGGCACTATGAACTAAGGCACTATGAACTAAGGCCCTAAATTACTAAGGCGATAAGGTGTAAACTTTAATGCTTGTTTGATTAATGAATTTGAAATAGTTAATTAGTCTAGAGACAAGGAAGTAGTGGGGGTTGTGTGGGAAAACTACTTGCGTACTCCACGTAAACCATTTTCCAACTACGTAAGCTTTGTTTCTGTAACTGAAATAGTAGGGTCATAGTAGCATGCATAACTAAATTGCGATTGCAAAAACAAGAAATTCGAATTGCCCTCAAGTCAAAGTGTAACTTGTTTTTAATAGCTGGATACTTAACGTACTTTCAAGAAAAAGGATCGACAACTTTTGATTTTCATTAACACGCGAACGCAAATTATGTTCAGATTTCTTAATTTTCAGTCTTTGCGATCGGCCATTTTGGAAACCGTAGGGGCGAAAATCGTTTTTGTTGGTTTTCTCGAATTTAAAGCTCATCGAGCGCACAAAAAAAAAAAAAAAACTATATCGCATTTCATATCTACGCTGGACAAAACTGTTCTGGATAGACAAAAAATTAAAACAAGCAAAACGATGGAAATAATTTTTTGATTGTCTTAAATTTACTCTATTAAGTTCCACACATGGAAAATTATTTTCATATAGATCTCGCAAGGAAAACTTGTGTTACAGCTGATCTAAATTTGCGGACTGAATCACAAAATAACGGCAACTTGCGCCATTTCCGAGAGAAAATACGTCATGGTTTACATGAACATCGTAATGTCGGACTAGTGTTGCTGTGCCAAGAAAATCGTTATATGTTTGTGGATTTTTTCATGAATTTGACGAGAGGGCATGACGAATGAGCCATATTCCATCTTAATTGCACTACAATCATGTGATACATCGGCGGTTTAAAGAATCAAAGAGTCAAGCTGTGATGCTACCACTGAAGGGCTATAGGGCAAACCAAACAAAGTTATTTCTTGCTGTTGTGCAAGAAAATGCGAGAAAAATGCAAGCTCCGGGTAGAGTCAGGTCTGGGAACGTTTCTAAAAGCACAAATAGCAGTGTCTGAAGTTCTTGGCCGACAACACTTTAACACAGCACTTTTGGCTTGTACGAAACGTAAGCTAAAGGCAGCCATCTTCAAAACAGGTGAAAGACCGCTCTTGTGGCAAGAACAGTTTAAAGACTTCAAAGAAGATCTTTTTCTGAAGACAGTATCGTATTTCCGCAAATACGTTGTAAGTCTTTCTCATGCTTTCTTGTCAAATCTTGACGAAAATAGTCCACCAGCATGTCAAGAATTTCTTCGCAAAATAACACTCCAAATTTGACTCTTTTTTTTCTCAGAAATCACGTGATTTTGCACACCTTTGTGACTCAGTTACCCAATTTGTTCCAGGTGTAACGCAAGCCTTCCTGCGTCATGCTTATAAAAATAAGTTTCCATATGTCTAAATTAGTAAGGTTTAAGACAATCACAAAATTATATGTGTCACTTTGCTTCTTGTAACTTTGTTGTAAAACGTCGATCCATAACAGTTTTGTCCAGCGTACTACGTAAGGGTTACTTCTGCCGCCTCATTTTAATTTTACTCGATTTTTGTGTTCATATGAAAAGTTAATTTCCAGGGAAAATCCGGTACTTCTCATTGAGAAATTTCCTCTCTTGCAAGAGGTAAAAATATACTGATTTTCCTAGGAACGTTTTAGTATATTGCCATACTGTTGCTTGCAGTATAACAGGGTTGTGGCAACCAGAGGTTCGACTACATTTATTGACTTAACTAGACGCTCTAAGAGCGCTTACTCGGGCTTTGTACCATAGTATCAAATCGTACTTTACGAAAACGCGTATCTGACACAATAAAAACAAATTAAAGAATCAGGATATTTTAGCACAAGAGTTCCGCTTCGATATTTACTATTCAGGTTGCTTTGTTGAGTATCCTCCTCATCCTATCGCAAGTTATAAGTTTAATCCATTTTGGTTCAAGAATGAAGCACAGCTGTCTACGCATCGATGGAGAAGTTGTTTGCAAAGACTTTTCGAGGTCTTTTTACAACTTATGGCGATTACTTTGTACATGCTAGCAGAAATTGTACTGGTCGTGGCGATCCGAGTAAATTGTGTAGCTGAACATCTTTGCCGTGTTGCGATCTTAAACCCTTTTCAAGAGTCGTTTCTCCTTTGGAGAGCGAATAATCCCTTTCGAGAGAGACAAAACGAATCATGATAAACTCCTTCGCGAAAACAACAGTCCTGTGACTAGGCTCAAATTGCATTGCATATAATTTGCATAAACTTTCAAGTTGTGTATTTTGCGGATAACTTCCAAGAATTTGCGACCTTTAACGCAGTTCATGATGAAATATTTAAGCTACATATTTTTATTGAATCAAGGCAGTAGTATTTTTAAAAAGGACTCTCATTTACGAGGGAAGATGCGGCATTCTGTTTTGCTATTTATTTTGGTTTCATGCTCGTCTAGTTCATGTCACGCAACATGATTTTCTTTTGCAGTCAGACACAGTTTTCTAAATGAATTGGCGATTGCCAAGAGCGCTAAATATATTTAAAGTACTAGTGAAATAACTGCCTAAACTATCGTCAATGCAGATTTTCCTTAGGACTTGGCAAGAACATTGGTTCGTCAATAATCCCGCACAATTCCCCGCACAATCGAAGGTTTAGTTCTCCCGCACAATGTGCCTCCAAATTCACACGTTATTTTTTTTTCCTCCACCCTACTAAAAAGCCAACTAAGTTGGAGGTCAGATATTTAATTCAAGTCGCCGAAAGTCTTATCTTTACAACTTTGGAGATCGACATATTTTGCGCTGTGCAAGAAACAAGTCGTATGTTTTTAATTAGCTACGAGTCCAAAAACGTTTTTGTATTTACCTCGTTTTATTGCAATATGATTTGCTTTACTGCAATGTTCTAAATAATAACAGCAGTAGCCACATACCGTCATTGACTGCCTATTTTTTGCCAGTGTTCTCATAGATTGAACTCATACCGCAGTCGGCTCAGTTGTCATCTCACGAGAACGTTTCGAGCGTGAACTTTGCTTACCTGGCTGGCTTTCAAGCAATATATTTCGTGGACCGACCCTTTCTGAAAACGATCGACATCTTTGTATGTGAGATGAACGTATAAGGTGCGATTCTTGCCAAAACTTTCTTCGCAAAACGCCGCATTCTGTCACGAATAGCAATGTCGCGTTTTTCGTCCCCAGTTTCCATGGTCTACGCATGGAACGCCTGGGACCATGACCCCCCTTTTGGCGACCAAAACGCTGGCATTTTAAGACTCGCGCTAAGCCCGAGTAAAAAAATCAGACTCCCAGGCCTAATTTGTCCGATTTGCGAATCGTACGGGTGATTATACAGAGCGCATTTGATTCCACTCAGCCTCCTTACCATTATTTATATCAGTACTGATACTTAGAAAGGTGCAAATAATCAAAGGCCTATGCAAAAAGTTATTAGAAAATACGCACGTGCCCTCAAAAGAAAGAAAAAAAAAAATCCGAAATTTTAAGGAGGGATAATGTGATAGGGATTAAAAGTAGTGAGGGGAGTGGGGAGGATGTTAAATGTTACCAGCCGAGATTTTTGCGTTTGGTTTAATTTTTGAGTTGGTTGATACTCAGTGCGGAGAGCTGCTCGTTATGGGAGTTTTAAGGCACATTAACACTGGTATAAATTCCGTTTTCAATTAGACTAGCTGCATCTTTTGGCAATTTTGGATCCAATTTTCTGTAATATTCTCGGCATCTTTTTCTTGTATTAACCATCCCACAATGCAATACCAATGCAAGACCAATCAAAGCAAAGCTCACCAAACAAACAGTAAAACTGCTTTTTAAACCCATTTTATTACCTTACTACTTCTACAATTAGTTCTTCCTGCATGTGCTCAGTCAATGTTAACCCAAATATCTACTAAACTGCAACTGAAGCCGTTTTCCGTGCCCTTAAACGGAATCTACATTCATTTTCGATCGTTCCATTGATGCCCGACAGCAACATTTCCTGAGTTGGTTCCCTGTTGGCCAACATTGCCACCGGTGGCCCCAAACGTCATCTGACGTTTGCCAATATACGCGATATAAGGGATGTATGGAGGATACTGTGGGTCGGGCAGTCGTGTTTCTATGAAAAGGACATAATATTATTCACTAAAACCCGTAGTTCTCCTCATTATCGATACGTTTATATACTACGCTTGTCAGATCGGGAAAAACGATTTTTGATGGACTTAACAAGAAAGATATATGAAGAATTGTTTTTTTTTTTTGCCTTGTTCGTTGAACAAAAGCAACTAAACGCTAATTAAGGTAAAAGTAACGAGGATCAGGTAACTTGGAACTATTTTTAATTACTGGCCTGAAACAATAATCCAAGCCATTAGGCTGGCTAATCAAAAGAAACAGAGATCAGGCAACAACTGACAGAGATTGTTTTTGTAGTACAACTTCGAACTTTGCTCAAAATTTCACACCGAAGAAACACTTTTGGGAGACCTTAACTGGTGAACTAAATGCAACTAACATAAAGTAGTTCGGAAGAAATCTGTATCTGAGTTATACGCTCGATACAAAGATTTTTTTTTACGAAAGGGTTATAGACTGTATATAAGCCGATTTAATGACAAAGCTGCGTAAACAAAAACATTTGTAACCCAATTTACCGCAAGGAAAAAAAAACAAAAAAACATTGTTATTGGCCGGATTAGGATCGGTCGGTAAAGTGAAAAATCGTGACCTCGGGCTTGAAAGTGCTGACCTCGGCGGTCTGCGGCCTCGGTTAGAATCTCTAAGACCGATACTGGTCTTCGTTTTTTACTATTAAGACCTAGCTCCCGGCAACGACATATGTATATTGCGTGTTTAATTTCGACAAACCTGGTTACGCTTATTGGGTATAGTTTGTGAAAATTTAACGTGCAAAAATAGTTAAACCACACGCTGAACAATTACATGCTCACAATTGATATATATATATATATATATATATATATATATATATATATATATATATATATATATATATTTTTAGTTTCTGATACAAGAAAAACAAATCATCTTTTTCCTTTATGGTTAATTATTGCAATCAACCATGTTGCCGTGCGTCTGCTCAGTAATAATGACATTACAGAAGACATCAAAATGTGGTAAGAGCAATAATGACACACTCAGCTATCGCCTGGTGTGCCACTTTTTTTTCTTTTTTTTTTCAAACGCTGGGTATAAATCCCAAGACCGGAGCGGAGAAACCTTTCCACGCTGTATTGAGAGCCTGCTAAAAGAAATTAAGTTATATATTCGGCAAGTTACACCTAGATTTATTATTAACATCTCGTACATTCGCATGTACAAGAAGCAGAACTAACCTCGTCGGCCATATCCGAAGTTAAACTGATGTCCAACAGCAACATTCCCTGAGTTGGTTCCTTGTTGGCCAACGTTACCACCAGTGTTGCCAAACGACATACCGCCACCGTAGTACTGTGGGTCGTTCAGTCGCGTTTCTGAAAGAAGAAAAAAAACATAGTACAATTAAACAAGAGAAGATCAAGGTAAAATAGTAAATCCTCCATGTAGGCCTTATACCCAAGGTTATCTCTAAATGTGATACCCAGATCTTCTCCGTATGCTACTCTCACGAACAGTGCACGGCCCAGGCAAACTTTCTCGAAACGAACATTGCTACCGGTATGGCCAAACGACATATTATGTGGGTCGTTTAGTCGTGTTTCTAGAAAAAGAAAAGACATAATAGAACTAAATAAAACTCGTAGTTCTCGTTATTTTCGGTGGGTATTTACATTATTTTGGTTGTCCGACGGCGACATTTCCAGCATTGGTTCACTGCATGTTGACCATAAGTGCTCGGGGTGTTGCCAAACGACATATAACTTCGGCAGCCTTGCGAAATATGATGGAACAGATTTTATCATATCTATCTCTGTCGAGACTTGTCTTGTTAGCTTTAGATTATATAACATCGCACTAGCATCATAAATTGTACTTGAGCTTCATTAAATCGTTTGTAACGAAAAAATGAGTTGTGTAATAATTTTTTCTTCGATTTTGACGAGTTTCTCTATAAGAATTCAATTTAGGACAAATCGGTCGCTTGCGTCTGGAACTGACAACACTAAACATGCTGTAAAAGGGCATGGCGTCATTTTTTTTTCTGAACTCTTGTGGCTAACCCACCATAAGGGTAAGCTCAGGAGCCGCTGACGAGAAGTCTAATTTGACAGTTTTCGCAATTAATGATATTGAATCTGAAAATGCTAACAACAACAACAAAAAAAAAACCACTTGTGCACTAACCAGGACCTTTGTCTTTGCCTTGATCTTCATCCTGTTAAACAACAACAACAAAAAAATATGTGTTTGAAAATTCCCCGCGAAACAATTCCTTACTACAGATGTTGCCCTTGTAAGAAACCCGATAAATTTCACAGATATAAAGATATTGTGCATGTTCACCTGAACAAAGCACCTCATACTCCTTGAAAAATAAACAAATGAAATATGCAGGTTAAATAAATTTGCTTATAGCGGAGTTATTTTAAAGCGACATGAGACTGATTGGAAACCTCATTGTGACACTAAAGGCTGGTTTCCACTAGCGACGGGGTTGGAGTCATAGTCGCAGTTGGAGTCATAAGTTAAAAACGATTACGACCTCGTGAGAGTCGAAAATCGAAATTGTAAGCGGGGTCATAAGCTCGTCGTTTATGATCCGGTGAAAACTAGACTGCCGGAGTCGGAAGCAGGAGGTAAAGAGTCAACCAGTCACAAGCCCCGGAATCGAACAATGTGATTGGTTTATCCTTAATTCTGCTTCCAGGACAGACGACGTAAGAAATGAATCGAAAACAACAATCACAGATACAAGCAAATTTACACATTTTTAATCCAACATTTTTTAGTTTGCCACCTCCAATTTCAAACTTTTCTCAGGATGCCAAAATATAACGTAAATTAACAGAAAGTTGACATAAAATCATAGCGGAGGAAGGTACCAATTCATTAGTGCTGTTCAAAGAGTTGGAAATATGAGGAATTCTATTCAAAATACTCTCATAGCGGTTTGAAATAACAGTGGCATTCCATGGACATTTACAAACTGTGTTGTTTTAGCTTATACAAACTAAACGATGATATAGTCTTAACTAGCACATTGTACTGTGAGTAAGTATTATGTTGTAATATTACTATTTTCCTCTTATTATTTTGTTTAGTTTTTCCTATTTATGTTGTGTTTGTAAATTAATAAAATAAAGTAATAAATGAACAAATTTTTAAACAAAAACAAAACACAAAACACACACATACGAAAAAAAAAAAAAAAAAAATATGGCACTCTCAAACAAAGCCCAAAAGCGGTAAATACATCAAAGTTTTTGAGAGAGTTAGATGAACAGACAATGGGAAACAAAAGCAAAAGTATCATCCCACCTTATGACCCCCATCAACGTCCGCGGGTTCACTCTGGACAAAAATCAAGCGTTCTTATACTCATCGCTTCCGCGCTCTTATCCGTGTAACGATACAACTATTTAGTAAAATGTGCTTTGCTGATGCCTGAGGCCAAAGCTTTCCATATTAAAATCATGTAACTAACTTGAAAGGAGAGCCATTTATATATATATATTTTGTTTTTGGAAAGTCCAACAAACAGTTTTCTAAACTCTTGGCTGAATTATCCCTGTGATCTATCACACTTCCGATACCGAAACGAACGAACGAAACTGAGTTGAATGTTACCTGTGACTTTCCCTCCTTTTAAGAAGTTTAAACGAATACATCTGAAATTGACAGCTGTCAATTGGAAAATATTTTCATTGAAGTTCAGTTGACAATTTTGCCAGAACTTACTTCCACCTGTGAAGCTTGGTAACAGCCTATGCCCAACAACATTTGTCTAGGGCAGCCTTCTAAATATTTACTTAATGAAAAATTTCGCCGAGCGAGAAAAACTGTAAATTCCTTCTAAGAATATAAATTTTGAGAGCATTAAGGTGAATCAGAACAAATTCCCTAACCAACACATATTCTTGCACTCCCAAACCCAAGTTTAATGCTAATTTTATGCACAAAAATTACGACCTACACACCACGCGCTTAAACAATTAAAAGAAGACAAAGAACTAAGCAGAGTCAGATTTGTCAAGTGTTACTAAGGGAGTTACCCTTTCGGTTCAGTAATTCTCTTAATTCAACTTGCGACACAAATGTTATTGAAACTTCCCTTAATTGCTGCCCATTGTTTTGTGGTATTAGCCAGTTTTCATCTAATAATAGCTTGATTGACAGAAATAGATGGAAAAATGTCATGAACTAATTGGCCTTTGAAAAACATCACTTCCCGTACAATGGTCACAATAAGTCCCGTTTCCAATCTCTGAACGACATATCTTCCACCAAGGAATTTAATCATTTTTGTTTGCTAAATCTGACGTTAAAAAGACATGAACTTGAGTTGTAAGCTTGTGTGTTCGTCCAATGCTTAATAACTAAATCTTCCCGCGATAAGGTATCACTATTGGTTATCTAAAATAACTATTTTCCATACTAGAATGTTTGGTTCTTGAGAGTAAAGTAAACTGGCATAAAGTTCATCTCTTGAGACGATTACTTTATGGTCCCATGGCAACAAAAGGGTTTTTTGTTGTTGTTTTTAATGATGGATTTGGGGAAAAGAACGCATTTTCTACCAAAGAATCCAATTATTATTATTTGCAGTTTCTGAAGGACAAAAGTTCTCACAATTGAGCTATGTATGCACACGCTCTTCTGTTGTTTAGTCATTACGTGTCACGTGTAAGTAACGATAAGATATCACTATTGGTTACCTAAAATAACCTCTTTCCAACTAAGAATGGATCGGTCACTGAGACAAAACTGTAGCTAAAACAAATTTTGCCTTTTGAAACATATTATATCCTTGTAATGGAGACAATAACTGTTTGAAATCACCATTTCGGGAGTAACAACATATCGTTTACCAAAGAATTTAATTATTTTTATTTGAAGAAGCTGGCATTCACAATTGAGCTGCGACTGGATACGCTCTCCCGTTGGTTAGCTATTACCTCCAACGGGTAAGCAACGATAAGGAATCACTATTGGTTACCTGAAATAACTATACCTTCAGCTAAAAATGGGTCGGTTCTTGGAGATATAAATGAAACGAGACGAGCTGGCTTGAAAAATAGATTACATTCATTTCTTGTGGGCTGCAAGACATTCATGTACCTATGGTAAAACAATAGTGCGTTCGAAATGTTTCATTGGATCTTAGGAAACATTCTATTTACCCGAGTGACGTTCAAAATATTTAAGAAAATGTTTTGCATGAGTGAAGTTAGTCCCCGAGATAACAATTAAGGTGCCCACATTTTTCTCTGTTACTTTTTTTTTTCCAATTTTATTATGGTTGCAATTGCGATTATTGGTAACTGAACTTTGTGCCCCGCAATCATACTCGTATACTTGTATACTCCTCAGTCCTACTATATAATAGTTTGGGTATTTGAGATGGGGCAGTGGTCAGAACGCACACTTCCCACCAGTGTGGCCTGGTTCCGATTTCGGCTCGGTGCCATACGTGGGCCGAGTTTCTCAAATCTCCAAATTCCAATTTAAGCAGATTGGAGAACGCACATGAAAACCAGCAAAGGTTGATGTAGCTTCCTCTCTATTATTGTAGTTATATTGTTTCTTTCCTTATGTAAGTAGCGTTTGGATATCACTGTTGGCTACGTGAAATGACCAGCGTCCAACAATCAATAGATTGGTTCCGTAAAATACATTAAACATAGTAAAAAATTGACCGTTGAAAACAATGATCTCTTGCGAAATGGTAACAACAGCCTAAATGAAAAATAGTGACTTATCATCGTGCGCCAAGGTATTTAATTATTCCAAGTGAAAATCAAGGTGAGTGCCTTGACCTTCTCTTGATTTTTCTTATCAGCAGAAGCTAGAGAGGCGAAACTGAACTGTAACACAACGCTCAGGCCACAACTGGTAAAACCTGCATTGCTACTATAAGGGACTCCATGGTCTACACATGTAGTTATGTACAACTATTTGTTATCTACAATTCAATGTTATCGGCAACTAATTGTGTCCGATGCCAGCATTTTACACATTACTGTGTTGGTGGTCGAAAACTAAGTCAGGCCAGCGAGAGCTTGGGAACTAACGTTCACCACCCATGCGCAAAAAATTGTACGTAAGCTTAAATGTGTATCATGTTTCGATAGTTGTCGACAATTAAACCAATGATTCCAGCACAAGGAAAAAACGTAGCTGTCGACAACTATGTAAGCAGTTTCCCTTTTCGAAAAGGGAAACTGCTTAGTTTTTGCTAACTAAATCTAAGCCGATAAAACACGACCGGGCATTTGAGAGCACGAAGGAAATGAGCCGCAGGCGAGTGTTTTCTACATTTTTCGAGTTGACAGTTGACAGCTTCAATAATACTTGTCAACTACACAGCTGTCAATTTCATGTTTAGCAGTTGCAAAATTAGAAACAGCTGAATTCTATGCCTTTCCAACTTCTTCAAATAAGAAATAATTAAATTCCTTGGGGTACGACATGTTATTACCCTCGAAATGGCCATTTTAAACAGGTTCTTTTCATCATTACACAGGAAAAAAAAAATGTGCCCAAATGCCAGTTTCTTGCCAGTTTCATTTGTATCTCCAAGAACCGATCCATTTTTTGGCTGAAGGGACTTAGTTCAGGTTACCAGTAGTGCCGATTCCGTATCGTTACTTACACGTTGGAGGTAATAAATAGACAACGGAGGAGCGTGTGCAGTCACAGCTCAATCTTCAAACAACAATAATTAAATTCTTTGGTAAACGATATGTTGTTACTTCCGGAGTGGTGATTTCAAACAGTTATTGTCTGTATTACAGGGACATAATGTGTTTCAAAAGGCAAATTTTGTTTAGTTTCATCTCAGTGACCGATGCATTCTTAGCTGGAAAAAGGTTATTTAAGGTAACCAATAGTGATATCTTATCGTTACTTACACGTGACAAGTAATGACTAAACAACAGAAGAGCGTGTGCATACATAGCTCAATTGTGAGAACTTTTGTCCTTCAGAAACTGCAAAGAAAAATAATTAGATTCTTTGGTAGAAAAAGTGTTCTTTTCCCCAAATACATTATTAACAAAAAACCTTTTGCTGTCATGGCACCAGAAAGTAATCGTTTCAAGAGGACAACTTTATGCCACTGTATTTTACTCTCAAGAACCAAACATTCTAGTATGGAAAGTAGTTATTTTAGGTAACCAATAGTGATACCTTATCGCGGGAAGATTTAGTTATTAAGCATTGGACGAACACACAAGCTTACAACTCAAGTTCATGTCTTTTTAACGTCAGATTTAGCAAACAAAAATGATTAAATTCCTTGGTGGAAGATACGTCGTTCAGAGATTGGAAACGGGACTTATTGTCACCATTGTACGGGAAGTGATATTTTTCAAAGACCAATTTGGTCATGCCAGTTTTCCGTGTATTTCCGTCAATCAATCTATTATTAGATGGAACCTAGCTAATACCACAAAACAATGGGCAAAAATTAAGGGCGGTTTTTCAGTAAGAGAATTACTGAACCGAAATGGCAACTCCCTTAGTAACACTTGACAAATCTGACTCACTGCGTAGCCTTTTGTCCTCTTTTGTTTAAAAGCATGGTGTGTCGGTCGCAATTTTTGTCCATAATATTAGCCTTAATCTTGGGTCTGGGAATGCAAGAACAGTTTTTGGTTAGGAAATTAGTTTTGATGCACCTTAAGGCTCTCAAAATTTCTATTCTTAGAAGGATTTTAGCGTTTTTCTCACTCGGGGAAATTTTTCATTAAGTAAATATTTAGAAGGCTACCTAGGCAAATGTTGCTGGGCATGCGCTGTTCCCAAGCTTCACAGGTGCAAGCAAGTCCCGGCATTTGTCAACTGAACTTCAATGAAAATGTTTTCCAATTTACGGCTGTCAATTTCATATGTATTTGCTAAATGTTCACAACTTCTTAAAAGGAGGGAAAGTCACAGGTTACAATCAATTCAGTTCTCCATAGAGAGCTAGCCTGTTAGGAAGGTTTTGCTGATCTTGGAAGAAGGTTGGTCTCAGAGGACAATATCAAAAGATAAGACTCTAGCGCAGTAAGTTTTCTGTTATTGATAAAGTCCTTGAAATTGACCGATGAAAGGCGAGGATTTTATACCACCAAATTTTTAGGCGAGTCCCGCCAAATCCCTATGGCATATTAGAAATCTTTTTTCAGTTTTCACGTACATGTAGTTGTGAAAACTCATTACCGTATTTCAATGAAGGATGTGCAATTTGATGCTTTGTTTCCCTCACGGTTTTTCCACATTCTCATGGTATACACGTGTTTCGTGAATTCGTTTCGGTTTCGGAAGTGAGATAAAAGATAGGCCGAAAACTTCTCATCGTGATAATGCAGCCAAGATTTTAGAAAACTGTTTGTTTGTTGCTTTTAAACAACAGAGTTAAAAAAAAAATTGGCTCTCTTTTCAAGTCAGTTATATGATGTTAATGTGGAAACATTTATTCACAGGAATTACCAAAGCACATTTTATTAAATAGATGTATCGTTACACGGATAAGGGCGCGGAAGCGATGATTATAGGAACGCTTTTTTCGTCGAGAGTTAACTCGGACACATTGATGGGGTCGAAAGGTGGGATGATACTTTTGCTCCTTTAGCTTCCGATCTCTGTTCCTTTAACACTCTCAGAAGTTTTTGATTTATCGACCGTTTAATTTTGGGACTTTGTTTGAGAGTGCCACTGTTGTTTCAAACTGCAATCAGAGTATTTTAGAAAGAAATCCTCATAGTTCCGCCTCTTTGAACAGCACTGCGGAATTACTACCTTCTTCTATTATGATTTTAAGTCAATTTTCAACTAATTGGAAGTTCTGAGAGAAGTTTGAAGTCGGAGGTGGTAGACAAAAATTGGTGGTGTAAAGATGAGTGATGTGTAAATTTGCTTGTAGCTCTGAGTTTTGTTTTCCATTCATTTCTTGCGTCGTCTGTCCGGGAAGCAAAAGAATAAACCAATCCCAGTGTTCGATTCCGGAGCTTGTGATTGGTTGGTTCTTCAGATTCTGCTTCCGACTCCCGTCAGTCTATAGTGGTCACTGGAAAATAGGCGACTTTCACTAGGTCGTAAACGTTCTTAGCTTATGACTCCAACTACGACTATGACTTTAACCCCGTCGCTAGTGAAAACCAGCCTTTAGTGTCACAATGAGATTGCAAATCAGTCTCGTGTCGCTTTAACATAACTCCGCTTTAGGCAACTTTATTTAACCTGCATATTTCATTTGTTTACTTTTCAAGGAATATGAAGTGCTTTGTTTTCTTCATAACAACTTGGGCCTTGGTAGCGTCATTCCCTCTCGATAAACAAGCTCAGGTAAATACAATATATTTATACCTGCGTAGTTTGTCGGGTTTAATTCTTACAAGGGCAACATCTGTAGTAAGGAATTGTTGCTCGCAGTATTTTCACACACACGATTTTTTTTTTCTTTAACAGGATGAAGATCAAGGCAAAGACAAAGATACTGGTTAGTGCACCAGTCGGTTTCTTTTAGCATTTTTAGATTCAATATCACTATTTCCAAGAACTGTCAAATTATATTTCTGGTTAGCGGCTCGTGAGCTTACCCTTATGGTCCGTCAACAAGAGGTCACACAAATAGATGAAGCCATCACCCTTTTAAAGCGTGTTTAGTGTTGTCGGTTCCAGATGCAAGTAACCGATTGGTTCTAAATTGTCTAAATTAAATTACTTAAGAGAAACTCAACAAAATCGTAGAAAAAAAATGTTACACAACTTATTTTTCGTTACTATCGATTTAATGAAGCTCGAGTAAAATTTATAATCTTATTATACTGCGATGTTATTTGATCTAAAGGTGACAAAACAAGTCTCGACAGAGATAGATATGATAACATTTGTTCCATCAAATTTCGCAAGGCTACCGAAGTTATATGAAGTCTGTAAACACCGCTGGCACTTTTGGTCAACACTGAGTGAACCAATGCTGGAAATGTCGCTGTCGGACATTAAGAAGAGTGTAAATACCCACCGATAGTAACGAGAACTACGGGTTTTACTTAGGGTGCGTTTCTTTAAAAAAAAAAATGCAAGATTGGATTCTTAAATCCTAAAGAATCCAAAAACGGGTTTTGCGTTTCTTTACTAAACAGATCAATTCAAGATCTCTCGGATCATGGTGCGTCAAAGGAACCGAAGAATCCACCCTGGGAGTGGATTCTTCGGTTCCTTTGACACATGCACTATATTATATGTCGTTTGGCCTTACCGGTAGCGATGTAATTAGGCTTCTCCGCAACCTGATATCAACACAGTGTTGTTAACCAATATTGCTGATATTTATAATCGTCACCAACTAATAGATAGTCCAACTCGCATTACTAACACATCTTCTACTCTGATCGATGTCATTTTTACAAATTGACAGAATAATATTGTTTCCGCTGGTGTGTCTCATGTAAGCCGTCTATGCATTCCGTAAGATCTTCATCAATTCTCCTATAGGCTTTTCTACATTGACTTATAGGAAATTCAACAATTTCGACTCCGCCAGGTTTCGCTCTGGTATTTCAACACAGGATTAGGACAGGGTAAACAGCTATGATGACCCAAACGTTATGTTGGACATTTGGAAAAAAAAAATTTTTTTCCAATGCGTTGATAAGCACGCCCCACTGCGTACAAAACGCATTCCGGCATCTAAATCACCCTGGATCACACCTCAGTTGAAGAAAAGAATGCATTATTAAGATGTTCTCAAAGTGAAGGCCATTCGTTCTGGAAATGCATGTTACTGGTTGATAATTAAAAAATGTCGCAACGCTGTAAACAATGAAATCAAACGAGCTAGGGAACAATTCTTCAAAAATGCGTTGCGTGAAAACGAAAGTAATTTCAGTATGACTTGGCGAATAATTAATGAATTTACTTCGAGAAAAATCCACAGCTCTTCTGCAAAAGAGATTAAATTGGATAACAGTAGCATTAGCGATCCGCAGGAACTTTTGTCTGCTTTTAATGATCATTTTTGTAGTATTAGACTGAAACTTATCAATGCCATCCACAGAATGGAGACACTCCGTCTTACCTAGATTTTATTGAGGAGAACGAACAGATAATTCGAACTCAAAACCACTGAGTGTTCAACAGTTTTTATTATTATTATTATTATTATTATTAAAACTTTGTAAATCTAAAGCGACGGGACTAGATAAAATCTCGGCACAACTTCTTCGTGAGTGTGCTGCCTGGTCGCAAGTTCTCTTTTGCCATTTTCAATAATACTATTGTATCCGGTGGTTTTCCTACTGAGTGGAAATCCACAAAAGTAATTCCTGTATTGAAATAGGGAGAACGTTCCGATTTAAATAATTACCGCCCTATTTCTATAATTCCTTTTGTGGCTAAGGTCTTTGAGTGAATCGTATACTATCAATTTTACGAATATTTAACTGAAAGTAATCTAATTTCCTGCAATCAGTCAGGGTTTCGTTCACTCCACTGCTACTACCTTACTCGAAACCAGAGATAATTGGGCTTTTAATATCGATGAAGGTAATGTTGATGCAGCGATTTTTCTAGATCTGAAGAAAGCATTTGACACCGCCGATCACTCTATACTGCTATCTAAATTAAAAGCCTATGGTGACGGAAGCAACTCGTCTAACTTGTTTAAATCCTACTTGGATAATCGTACGCAGAAATGCTCTGCAAATGGCCCTGTCTCAGATAGCCAACCTTTAACTTGCGGTATTCCTCAAGGTGGAATCCTTGGATCTTTCCTCTCTATACTCTATATAAATGATTTACAGA
The DNA here is from genome assembly GCF_042242905.1 of Orbicella faveolata. Taxonomy (NCBI): domain Eukaryota; kingdom Metazoa; phylum Cnidaria; class Anthozoa; order Scleractinia; family Merulinidae; genus Orbicella; species Orbicella faveolata. The sequence continues at coordinate 7,496,099 of NW_028301542.1, forward strand.
ACTGTCTTGTTAACTCACATCCTAGAATGTATGCGGATGATACTCATTTGACCTTTGCCAGTAACGATGTTGCGTATCTAGAGGAAAATATGAACGATGATCTAACCAAAATTACCACTCTTAAGACTGAGTTTATGTTGATTGGTTCAAGGCAAAGGATTAAATACTTCCAATAGACTCCCGTCTTTTGCTATCGATAGCAATTCCATAAAACAAATAGAATTTACGAAATATCTTGGAGTATATATAGATGAAAACATAACTTGGAACGTACATGTCGAACATATTTCCCAAAAAAAAAAAAAAGAAATGCCTCCTGTATTGGCATCTTGAAGCGAAGCAGGTCTTTTGTCCTTTTGAAACGCTCCTATGCATCTATAATGATTTAGTTCAACCTCATTTCGATTACTGCAGTGTCGTATGGGGATAATTGCAGTAAATCTCTTTCCATTAAACTACAAAAACTACAGTATCGCGCTGCGCGTATTTTGACCTCTTCTTCATATCATGCCAACGCGGAAGATCTCTTTGTTAGACTTGGCTGGCAAAAACGTAATCTTCAACGAGAATTAAAAACAGCCACTGTGGTCTATAAATCTATCTCTTAATGCTCTCGCCCCTAATTATCTGAAATCGATGTTAACTGATCGGAGTGCAATATCTAGCTGTTCTCTTAGGAATTGTGAGGGCAAACTAGCTGTTCCATAACCCCGTACCAATTTTCTAAAAAACAGTTTCAGCTAAAGTGGTGCAGTACTGTGGAACAGCCTACCTACCAATCTGCGGCAAGCACAAACTCTTACTAGTTTTAAATCCGGCTGCAAGGGGCTTCCTTCTTGATAATGAATAAGTTAATCGATCACACGGCATTCATGGAAAGCAGGCACTTTGTTATTCTTTTTATTTTTGTTGTTATCAGATTTAATTAGTAGTAGATTAGTATCTTAACAATGTAATTAATGCAATTTTAGTATTTACTTTAAGTCCTGATGTTTTACCCGTGTATAAATAAAGTTAAGTAAAATAATAAATAAAAAACAAATAAATGTTGGTTTCGGGAAAGTTTGCTTGGGCTGTCCACGAATCGCGCGAGTAACATCCGTGGAAGAACTGGCTATCATACTGAAATATCACCTTGTGTATAAGGCCTACATGGGGGATTTACTTTCTTACCTTGATCCTCTCTAACTCTTGCTCAATTGTACTATGCTCTTTTGTTCAGAAACACGACTGAACGACCCACAGTACTACGGTGGCGGTATGTCGTTTGGAAACACTGCTGGTAACGTTGGCCAACAAGGAACCAACTCAGGGAATGTTGCTGTCGGGCATCAATGGAACGCCGGACATTATGGCCGACGAGGTGGGTTCTACTTCTTGTACATGTAAATGTATCGAAACTGAGATAAAGATCTCGGCATAACTTGCCGTAATATATAGCTTATTTTATTTCGGTAAGCGATGAATAGAGCATGAAAAGGTTTTTATGCTCCGGTCTTGGGATTTATATCCAGCTTTTGAACAAAACCGTGGCACACGAGGCGATAGCTGAGTGTGTCACTGTTGTTCTTACCACATGCATTTTGATATCCTCTGTAATCTATTACTGAACAGACGCATGGCAACATGGAATCTATTTGTTTTATAGTATAAAGATTTCGCCAAGCCTAATAGCGGAGCTCCTGACCGTAATATTAACCGTAAAGGTAAAAGGGGTTTGTTTACCTCGGATCAGAAACTTAAAACAATGATCAATTCTAAGCAGCTAACAAAAGAAGTCTTGATAGACATAAATATGATAGCATTTGTTCCATCAAATTTCGGTAGGCCGCCGAAGTTATATGTTGTTTGGCAACACAACTGACAATGTTGGTCAACAGTGAACCAATGCTGGAAATGTCGCTGTCGGACATCTAGAATAGTGTAAATACCCACCGATAATAACGAGAACTACGGGTTTTACTTAGTTCTATTATGTCCATTTTTCATATGAAAACACGACTAAACGACCCACATTATATGTCGTTTTGCCATAGCGGTAGCAATGTTGGTTTCGAGAAAGTTTGCTTGGGCTGTCCACGAATCGTGCAAGCAAAATCCGCGGAAGAACTGGGTATCACGTCGAGATATTACCTTGTGTATAAGGCCTATATGGGGGATTTACTTTCTTACCTTGATCTTCTCTAACTCTTCTCTAACGTTGGCCAACAAGGAAGCAACTCGGGGAATGTTGCTGTCAGGCATCAATGGAACGCCGGATTTTATGGCCGGCGAGGTGGGTTCTACTTCTTAGCTAGGCAACCGAACAAACAGATGGTCGAAAGTGCAGGCAGACGCTCGCCGCCCAAGTAGCAAGAGGTTTAAACAGCAATGGCAACGACGCCAAAGGCAACGTCGATCAAAAAACGACTTTATTTTCAACCCACGAATCTCGCGAGAATAAAGATTCATTTAGTTTGTCTATATGTGAGAAATATCCCAGACAGAATATGTGAGACAGCTTCAAAATTCGAAAAAGAAATTTTAAAAATTGATCGTCGTATAGTTCACGTTCTCTCAAATATGCAGAATGTGGCAATCTCACTTTGTTGTTTTGTGACCTTTTGTAAACAACGGCAAAGAATTGAGCAAAGAATTATAATGCAGGCCTACTCAGCCATTGTACTCGTTTCCGTTGCCGTTAGAGTTTGCTTAATTAAACTCCCTAAAACCGAGTCAACGGCCAAACAATGAACAGTACAAAGCACGCGTACAAAACAAACGAAAGCCGAGCCGAACAAAAAGAAAGGGCTGAGAGCGCATATACAATAACATTAATTCCCGCTCTTTTGTCTCAGGTAGTTTCGAGAAAGTCGCTTCCGTTGTCCACCCATCGCGCGAGTAACATCCTCGGAAGAACTGGGTACCATGTCTAAAAATAACTTATGAAGGATCACCTTTAGTATAAGGCCTATGGGTTAAGTCCATGAAAAGTCATTTTTGCCGATCTGACAAGCGTAGTATATAAAACCACCGATAATAACGAGAACTACGGGTTTTAGTAAATTATATTATGCCTTTTTCATAGAAACACGACTGAACGACCCACAGTACCTTCCATACATCCCTTATATCCCGTATATTGGCAAACGTCAGATGTCGTTTGGGGCCACCGGTGGCAATGTTGGCCAACAGGGAACCAACTCAGGGAATGTTGCTGTCGGACATCAATGGAACGGCCGACGAGAACTAGGTGGGGCACTGCAACTGGTAAATATCAGTGTAATCAATAAGTTTTCTTCAAGCTATTTGGCCACTATTTCTGTGCACAGGAAGTGTCTGTGATCTGTTGTCATGTTCATGATCAATCTTCTTGTTTTGTCTGCTTAGTGCGCGAAATATATAAAACCCGCTTATGTTTATAGAAAACTACGGGCTATTGTTCAATTGTAATGAATGCCTTTTTATTTAACAGAGGCACGCTCACTTTACCTTCCGGAACCATACATCCCGGAAATCCCGCAGCCATACATCCCAGCCATCCCAGAGCCATATATCCCGTATTACAAACGTCAGATGACGTTTGGGGCCACCGCTGGCAATGTTGGCCAACAGGGAACCAACTCAGGGAATGTTGCTGTTGGACACCAATGGAACGGCAAACGTCAGATGTACTTTGGCAACACCGCTGGTAATGTTGGCCAACAAGGAACCAACGCAGGGAATGTAGCTGTTGGACATCAATTGAACGGCCGAAAATGAATGCGCATTCCTTTCCTGGACATGCAAAACGGCTTCAGTTGTAGTTTAGTAGATATTTGGGTTAATGTTAGCTGAACACATGCAGGAAGAACTAATTGTAAAAGTAGTACGGCAATAAAAGGGGTTTAAAAAGCAGTTTGACTGTTTGTCTGATGAGCTTTGCTTTGATTGGTTTTGCATTGGTATTGCATTGTGGGAAGGTTATGACAAGAAAAAGATGCCGAGAATGCTACAGAAAACTGAATCCAAAAGTGTCACAAGATGCAGCTAGTCTAATTGAAAACTAAATTTATACCAATGTTAATGTGCCTAACTCGTGTTAATGAGCCTTAAAACTCCCATAACGAGCTCCTCTCCATACTAAGTATCAACCAACTCTAAAATTAAACCAAATGCAAAAATCTCGGCCGCTAATATTTACGAGCCACTGCCTGTAAATATGGAGAATCCGACGACAGGTCGGAAAATTCGGATTGTCTTTTATTGCGTCAAAAAGACCCTTTTGGTGAAGTATTTACAGAAACAGTATACTTTCAAAGTTCCAGCGACTTCACATTTTTATGAAATCTAGGAAAGTTTGAAATACCGCTCAATCAACCAAGATGGCCGATGGAATTTATGCAAAATTGTACATATTCAACAGGCCAGTACAGAAAGAAGGGTCCTTGCCTAAATTTCATATTTGCACAGTTTGTAATTTACGCCTTGATCATTCCTCTAAGCTAAAAGTCATCTTGAAGTAAATGTGTTTTGTCTACTTCTTGGCCGTTTAAAAAATACAACTATCGCAATTTAATTTACATGTAAAATTTCAACTGATTTTAAAAGGTCATAACTCTTCTAGTATACGAACATCTCAACAAATAAAAGATTCTAAAGGAAGAACTGTGCTATAGGTATACCATATCTAAATGGCTAGTTTGGCCTGTGAAAATTAAGCGCGCTAGACGAAAAACTCTAAAGAACGCCTTCCAAACTAAAATGTGATGTTCCAATTTGATAAAATTCAGAGTAAATACTAAGAACCATTTCAAAAACGGCTACTTTTTCGGTGTAAAATAGAAACCTGTCTCGGAGAAAAGTGATTTATACGTTGCAGTCTTGGAAGTTCCATTGGAAATGAGTGCAAAATTGACCTAAAGTGACACGTAGAGCTTATACGGAAATCCATTATTGCCATTTAATTCCAAAGACGATTTTTGCAATACACTAAGAATCTTAAACTGGTTTTAAAACTCAGAGGAAAAGTTTCCCAATTTGGAAGGAATGAAAAAATTCTTTCAAGCAATATCCTATTCTTTATTTGAACTGAAATGTAATGTTTAAGTCACGCATAAGAAACCGAATGATTTTTTGCATTTCTTGTCTCGAGAGGTACCTCCATAGAAAACGATTCAAAATTTCTGATCCCCCAAACAACACTAGAAAGGGTTCAGAATTTCTGATCTCCCAAAGAAAATTAGAAAAGGTTCAGAATTTCTCAGATCCCCCAAAGAACACCAGAAAGGGTTCAGAATTTCTGATCCCCCAAAGAACACAGGAGAGAATTCAGAATTTCTGATCCCCTGCAAAGCCAGTGTTACATCCAATGTAGCCACATTAAATCATAACATTGAAGACAGGGTTTAGATCTTGCTGCCTGCCTGAACAATGTCTAATCAAAATATTTTTTCTTGATAACAATATTCAATTAGAAATTTTATACAAATAGCATAATTCTTAACAGATTCCATACACTCAGATTATACTGAGAGAGTGATGAAGAACAAGTTTCTTCACAGCAGTCTATTAATATTAGTAACAGTGAACATCACACATTGTAATACAATGATCTATGCACTTAAAATTACAGTAGCTGTAAGTTTAAAAAAGCAATAGCAAACAGTACCTAAGAGGATAGGAAAGTTCAGAATTGACCAAAACAGTAAGATTACTCAAACTGCACAACTGTAGGCATAAATGCAGACTCCACTTTCTCAGTCAGAATTAGCCCAGCTTATATGAAGGAAAAATTTCTAAGAATTTCTGTTTAACATGGAAACAAGGCACCTGACTGTTATATAACAAACAGAGCGTTCAGGAACACTACAGCACATTACAGGGATGACAATTAAAGACTGCAATTTACATGTACATTTAAATTTGCAGTTGATACATTTAAGTGGGTCATTGTATTCTACATACATGTATACAGTGTCCTCCAAAAACTTGTTGTCATGTAGCAGAGGCCATGGACTTAAGCTTTGCCCAACACGTTTTTACATCTTCAATTTAACTTTTTGAGTGGGCTACCAGTTCATTCACACTTCAATTAAACAACCAGTTTAACCATGCTCAAAGGAGAAGAGTGTGGGCAAAATTGTTTTTATAAAGACCTGACAGATATGGATGCAAGTATTGTAGCTAGTGCTACAAACAATTGTATTCTTTCTTTTTTAATTTGGCATACTCATCTTGGAGATGTTTCCCGGTAGCTGGCAATAGTTTGCTGTCCTCAGTTAAAGAAGCCCTCCCAAAAACGATTATATCTAATAACTAGTTTATTACTAACTTGATGCTACTTGTAACTATCTCATTCCTGGTTGACGGATGAAAATCTCTATCTTTTTTCTATCCAAGAGGTTTTGTAGATAGAGGATAGCTATCTTTGGCATGGCTTAAAGCTAACTAATATCAATCCATCAGATAGTTAGGCAATAGATAGACTAGCTAAAAACTAGCTTCCTGTGTAGACAGTCAACAGATACTTAGATGGCCTACCTATCCACTAATTTGTCTATCCAAAAACCACCACTAATGTAGTAAGCCAAAACCTAGGCTATCTGAAGACTAGTCCATATATTGAACAATAAAACACTATCCTATCTGAAACCTACCTCTGCTGTAGTTGGTAAAAAGATAGCCTATCTGAAAACTACCCATCACTCATATCGCACTGTGATAACCTACCCAAAAGCTAACTGAGCCAGAGATCTAAAAATTATCCATCACTCATGTACATGTAGCACTTTAATATTAACCTAACCAAAAGCTTTCTTAGTCACAGGTGGTGAAAATATACCTAACTATTGAAAACTCTTCATTTCTCATTTTATACGGAACTTTAATAACTGCTCTTCAAATCCTAAACCTAAGTGAAATCTCTGTATTTACATAGGAAAATGTATAAATAACTCATAGCTTTATCGAAACCTGCTACATTTGTACATTAAAATTAAATACCAAAAACCAGGCACATCCACATGCAAAAGGAGGACAAAATCTGGCTGGAAATGAGTTTCCATTATGTTGCGATTTATTACAAAACATACTTAAATTTAACATATATCTTTCTAAAATCCTGTTTGAAACACTTCTCAGCTACTTAAATTGGAGTCTAGTAAATGTTTACATTCTTCAGTAAATTTTCATGAAATGTAAACAGATTTCATGACTGGAAAAGCACAAAATATTCTTGACATGAATTTCAAATTTCAATTACATTAATTTCTTCATGAAAGTATTTTTTTCAATTAATTTCATCCATGAATCATGGGTTTTTCAAATTATGGTAAGACTTATGTACAAAGTTCTGGAAGTGGTTAAAAGTAATTTTCCGTAACCTAGCTGTGTATTATATCTGCTGTTCTAAATAACCTCTCTTTGCATAACAAAATGCCAAATTCTAAAGAACCTTTGAAACACTGCCCAATTAAAGAGAACTTCAACCACCCTAATGAAAATAACATCAGTCTTTTGCAACTCAAGTAATAAGTGGCAAACAAAAGGTCTTGATAATGTAATATGCATATCTAACATAACCTCAAGAGCACCACCATCAACCTGAAAATCAAAAAGGCGAAGGATGTTGCTTTTTGATATCTTGTGTTTTATGTGTTGTATAATACATACATGTATGCCCACTTGATCCTAGACAAGATATACACTAGCTATATGAAGTATATGGAAACCACATGAGAGAGCTCACATTTATTGCACTTATTGTACTTTTACAATGAATGATTTTCCCAACACGAAATTGTTCGTATATTGTTATGTTGAATGCAGTTACTTTCATAACTCCTTTAGGAAATGAACATTTGCATTCACGAAATCAACAAGACTTAACAGTGTGTTAAAGCATCTGCATCTTCTGTAATCTTCCACGATCAATTAACCCGGCCAGAACGTTTCCAGTATTTCAAGAACCTTCACAAATTATGCAAGAAAATCAGTTTACCTTGGAAAGCTGCAGGAACCATAAGCTTTTTGTAAACCTGACGAGTGTAAGAGAAACCGCCAGCTTCTGGCAAATAGTTTGATTGCCACGTTGTTTTGCCAACGAACGTTCATACTTTTCCACCTTTACTGGGATCTGACTCAACTGGAATAACAACGGACGTCTGTAAACAATTTGTGACTGCTTTCCAACGTAGAACAAGGCTATAAAATAACAGAGAGCTTTGTTATCGAATCCTAACAACATATGCATTGACCACGACCTTTACCCGCCATTCTAGTGTTTCCGTCCGATCCCATAATCCTTCGGTGAATCTGATAAATGAATACTTTTGACCAGCAGATTCCCTTTCCAAAGGAGTCGGTTATTTGCGCGCAATTTCGAATCCAACATTGTCAATAGCAGCAAGAAGCATGGAATGATTTGTCCAAGTTCAAATGAGTATCTTGATTGCTTCGATGAAAGAAAGGCAAGTCGCAGAAAAGCAAGTGTATCATAATTGTTGCTCAACATTACAGCTAGCTGCTCAATCTTTGAATCGAAATCAATGTTGTGGCTGAAGAAATTTCGTTGTTATATTTATTTTGCGATCACTGAAACATAAGGAAAACGTTTGTTCTCCTGATTTTATTAGCACGCGTAACGAAGAAAGTATTCGCACGCATTTCCTATGTATGAAATGCTTGCATAATAGCTTGTTAGTGTGCTTTTTGAAGAGGTAACTTAAAGTTTACACTGAATTGATTTGAAGCTACAGATCACGCTCGATACACTTCACTCCCACATTGCTTACATACTGTTCATTATTCTTTACAAAAGAATACACTCCCGATCAATTGATTAATGAAAAACAGTGTTAATTCCATCGCTATTTATAAAAATATTTAGCTTCTATTGTTTCATTGCAGAGCAGAGGGGATAAAAAAAGGCAAGAATAGCGGCCGTCAATCCGAAACGAACACATTAAAGCAGAAAACGGAGGTGGCGCAGACGGCAGCTGAGTACTGATTAAAATTCTTGTTATCTTTGATGTGAACTTTAAATAACAGCTTGTAATTCTGGAGCCTAAACTTACATCTTTTTGAATTGAAATAAAACCTTTCACTGTCCGGCATGAAACTGCAATTTTTGTCTCTATCCTTTGGCGTGGTTTCAAATCGTTATTAATAATGACCTATCTGTGAATATTTCATTTGTGTACTTTTCTGATGCCCTTTGCTCTGTGATCCATTTTGTCTGTAATGTGCTTAAAGTTACTATCCAATCGTTACTTTTTAGCTATCAGACATTCTTGTGAATTATAAATAGACGGCTATTTCTGTCCTGTCACCTGATAAGGGGGATCAGAAATTCTGAATCCTTTTAAGAATTATAGGTATATGACCGTTTTGTTCTGATAAGTTATGCACTGGGGGATCAGAATTTTTAAATCCCTTTAAGTCATGTGGGATCAGAAATTCTGAATTGTTGTAGAATTATAAATCAACAGCTCTTTCTATCATGTTAGCAGATTTGGTGGGGGAGGGGGATCAGAAATTCGCAATACTTTTAGAACCATGAACAGATAGCCGTTTTTCTCCCGTGAGGTGATGGGGATCAGAAATTCTGAATGTATTTAGAATTATAAGTAGATGACTGTTTTGCTCTGACGGGTTGTGGACTGGGGATCAGTTTTTGAATCTATTAAATCCTTGGGTGATCAGAAATTCTGAATCCTTTTAGAATCATAGATAGATGACCGTTTTATTCTGATAAGTTGTGGGCCGGGAGATCAGAAAATCTGAATCTCTCAAAAAACGAAAGCGCGATGGGTGCACGATCTTTTTTACATTAAATTGTACATTTTGGTGAAATTGGATGTATTGTCCCTGGCGGACTCAACTGAACACTTCTTTTTCTCCTTCCAATAAGCCAAAACCTTTCGGAAACACAAACTTTTTCGGCATCAAATACCAGTACCCTTCGGAATTTTTCCAAATTGGAATGCCACATTTTAGTTTGGAAGGCGTTAAAGGGCATTTTGACTAATTGCGCCTTTTTTGGACGAGCGAGCAAGACCTTCGATTTCGGAGTCATCTTTATGCACGTAATTCGACATGTTTCATTACACAAATTATTCTTTATAATTTATTGAGAGATTCGTATACTAGAAGATTTATGACCTTCTAAAATCAGTTGAAATTTTACATGTAAATAAAATTGCGATAGTTGTATTTTTCAAACGGCCAAGAAGTAGACAAAAAACATTACAGGAATGATCAAAGCGTAAATTAGAAATTGTGCAAATATGAAATTTAGGCAAGGACCCTTCTTTCTGTACTGGCCTGTTGAAAATTTGCAATTTTGCATAAATTCCGTCGGCCATCTTGGTTGATTGAGCGGTATTTCAAACTTTCCTAGATTTCACAAAAATGTGAAGTCGCTGGAACTTTGAAAGTATACTGTTTCTGTAAATACTCCACCAAAAGGGTCTTTTTGACGCAATAAAAGACAATCCGAATTTTCCGACCTGTCGTCGGATTCTCCATATTTACAGGCAGTGGCTCGTAACATCCTTCTCACTTCCTTACTACTCTTAATCCCTATCCCATTATCCCTCGTAAAATTTTCGGTTTAATTTTCTCTTAAGGACACGTGTATTTTCTAATAGCCTAGCCAGCTTTTTGTATAGGCCTTTAATTATTTGCATCTTTCTAAGTATCAGTACTGATATAAGTAATGGTAAGGAGACTGACTGGAATCAAATGCGGTCTGTATAATCACCCGTACGATTTGCAAATCGGACAACGGTAATTCAGGAGTCTCACATTTTTAATTCAATAAATACAGTCGAACCTCTGGTTGCGACAACCCTGTCATACTGCAAGCGACAGTATGACAAAATACTAAAACTTTCCAAGAAAAATCAGTATATTTGTTACCTCTTGTAAGAGACGGAAATTTCTCAACGAGAAGTACCAGATTTTCTCTCGAAATTGACTTTTTATATGGATAAAATAAACAGCAAATGAAGGCAAAAATAGAGCAAAATTAAAATTTGGCGGCAGAAGTAGGCCTTACACGGATATGAAATGTGATATAGTTTTTTTGAGCTCAACGAGCCTTCAATTCGAGAAAACCGACAGAAAACGTTCCCCCCCCCCCCACCCCCCACCTCCCTAATGGTTTCCAAAATTGCCGATCGCAAAGACTGAAAATTAAGAAATCTGAACATAATTTGTGTTCGCGTGATAATGAGAATCAAAACTTGTCGATCCTTTTTTGTAAAAGTCCCTAAAGTATCCAACTATTAAAAACAAGTTATACTTTGACTTAGGTGCGATTCGAATTTCTATAGTTTTTGCAATCGCAATCTATTTATGCATGCTACTATGACCCAGTACTATTTCAGTTGCAGAAACAAAGCTTAAAAAATAATCAGGACTAACTTGAATTCCAATTTCCATGAAAACTGTGATGCTGTCAAATCGTCTCTAGTACCATTTGAGCTGTTAACGAAAGTCACTTGTCTGTCCCCAAAACAAAAATCAGTCTAAACAAAGTCACCCTAAAAATTCTCTTGATACGTACTGTTAAGATTTAAATAACTTTTTGTGGCATGGCCATATTGTTTTGATGCAAGAAATGTAGTTTATATTATTTCTGATGCCACCCGTAGTTCAAGTCGTATGGGGTGAGCCAGAAAAAGAAGTATTTTTCTGCCCTTCTAATTAACTTATTTTTTTTTTTTTTTTTTTTCTTTCTCCACATTTTTTTTCAGTGAATGGTCAATGACAAAATTAGGATAAAACCGCCATTGACCCTACCCAGTCGCATTTTGTCTAAACTGGATGGGAGATCTTTTTGACCGCAATTTTCACCACTGGCACTTAAAATTGGGAAATCGGATGTAATGGTTTTTCAAGCGGTCTTGACACTTTTTTCGCTAGCCTTCACGAGTGTGTTCCCCCAGTAAATAGTTGTCATCATTTAAAGATTAAGAAGCCTAGAAAAATATGGCTACGAATGCGCAATTTCAAAGTTCAATGCAAGGAAGTCTTGGAAATTGTAACTCAATTTTGTGTTCAACGATTTGATTTGTTGTTGTTGATCTATTTTAAAGGGGCAAGCCATCTGTTAATAGGAAAGAATTGTTTCAGCTGGTAACCAAGAGTGATACCTCACTGCTACATGTACATGTGCGTGAACGATAATTGCGCAAAATTTCGATACCAATATCTATGCAGCAGTTTTCGTATTAGCATCAAATGTAACTAGAATTTGACAGTATCCGAGTTCGCGAGCTGTTTGAATAGTCACGTTTCGTCGTCTTGGAGTTCAATTTGAATCACGAAAGACATGTGGATGTAACATTTATTTACCCTCGGCAGTGTTTATAGCACAAAGACTAGTGGGGCCAAGCAAATAAATGAAACAAAAAATTCAAATTGAACATAACCAGTTGGCTATTTACAAGCGTGGCCGAGGATTTGAACTCGGGGCTACCGTGATCATGAAACAAATCCAGGTAGTGGTCAGAGCGGGACACTAACCCAAAACCGCTGGATTGCGAGTCCGACACGATGGCTTCTCGGCCAGGCTGCCTCCAAGGACATTTCTAGGATATTCCCGAGGCGGAACAATAATTTCCTTAGTAGCAGGATAACAAACTTGCGCAGTACTGCCTACTTCATTGCCTTTTTTTTGTAGTATTTCTCTAACAACTGTGCTCGTTGATCGTAATTTTCTTGTACCAACATTAGCCATAAAATTACTTAAGTGAAAACTACTATTATTAAAAAAAAAAATTACTAAGATCTAGAGGGATCGAAATCGCGGTATTGCTTGAACGACAAGTCTACGAGCCTCCTAACAAAAGAGGGACTATTAACAGTCCCAAGAAAACATGACATCATCGCAGATAAAAGCAATGACGACCACAAGATCGGTCTGGATGAAAAATCATAGGATCGGAAGAACTTCTAAATTCAGAGCTTTTGCCTGCACAAAACCACACAATATCATAAACAACACGCAAAACAGTCCACAGACTTGCGCGTGATCATCCACATTTACAGTGCCAGAACGAACAAACTGGAAGAACAAAAAGCTCGATGAAATCGATGCAAGAAACATAAGAACGGCTCTAAGGCCCAGTTCAGACGCCGAACTTTTCATGAGCCGAACTAAATTCGAATTTGGACCGACCCAAATTATTAAAAGTACGCCTGTTGATTCAGACGTCAAACTTAATTCACCGAACTTAATTTAGTTTGAACCAAAACTCATCGAAGCATTAGCGGTTTTCAGGCAAGGTGTATGCATTAGGTTCGGCACATGAAAAGGTCGACGTCTGAATCAAAGCCGTTCCAAAGCCGAAATTCCCGGCTGAGCTAGGCGGGAAGAACGGCTGAGCCGTTCCAAATTCGAATAGCCGTTCTTAACTGATTCAGACGCCGAACTTTTCATGTACTTAATTCAACGTATTAGGTTCGGTTCATGAAAAGTTCGGCGTCTGACCTGGGCCTAAGAAGGAAAGCTACAGCTATCTCTGGCGAAGCCGGACAAAGATAAATATGACACCCGTGATAGGAAGCGGCATAACTTACAACAGTTTATCAAACAGCCAGGCCCGGCGTAATAATACAAAATGCAAGTAAACAACATGTTCAGGGAACATTTTAAACTCTGTCCCCTCAGAGCTAATATTGAGAGAGCTTAAAGCATATCTTGCTGTACAAATAAGCCAAGGAAAAAAACCAGCACGTGGCAAAAAACAGAGGTATCAAACTCTACGAGTTACACGCGGATAACAGCGGAAACCACACAGACCTAAGCCTCTAACGGCTCTACTCTGGTGAAATGTCCTCCTAAAAACACAGGATTATTGCTTAGCAAAGCATTCAAAGATCCCCCTATCGTACCATACAAAAGGGCAGATCCTTAAAGATATACTAGTTCGAGCAAAACTTTCAAAGCGGCTATTACACGTGGTTAGGAGTTGTGAAGGCCTGTCACCCCATTGTTATCACTAAGTTGAATATTTACATAGATATATGTGCTCCAAAGCCGCCCTCATTTTCTAATTATTGAACATCGGCTCACTGAAACAAGTATTATCGAAGCTCACTTTACAGTTCCCAAGACGTACCTGCGCGTATTGCACTTGAAAACGGCGCAAGCGTAGCTTCTACATTTGTTTAGGGGAGGCTTCTTTCATGAGAAAGTGGGAGGCGCGGTGGCCTCATGGTTAGTGCGCTCGTCTTCGGATCGAGTGGTCTGGGTTCGAACCCTGGCCGGGGACATTGTGTTGTGTTCTTGGGCAAGACACTTTACTCTCACAGTGCCTCTCTCCGCCCAGGTGTATAAATGGGTACCGGCGAACCTAGTGCTGGGGGTAACCCTGCAATGGACTAGCATCCCATCCAGTGGGGAGTAGAAATACTCCTAGTCGCTTCATGCAACAGAAACCGGAATAAGCTCAGGCCTGATGGGCCACTTGGCTCGCATGCAGACTTTACCTTCTTTCATGAGAAAAGAAATCGTCGAGACAGAATAACTGGAAGGACCTGATGATAAAGAATTTAAGAAAGGTATAAAGCCAGCTAGGAGAATGTCAAACTAAGACTGACAGCCATTCTTACGTTCTTAATGTCCGTCTCACAGAATTTTATTATTAAGTCATTTCCGAGTTACCTTGTACCTCTTTCTCAAAACAAGTCTTTATGTAAAACCTTTGAAATTTATCTTTTTATTTATTTATTTATTTATTTATTTATTTATTCATTTATTTTTTTGCATGAAAATAAACATCTAGATGGAACGTATTTTCATATGAATGGTTTCGCTTGAACAGTCGATTTGTTGCAGAGAGAAAAGGCAACTCGAAAGTGGTTTATTTCATTTTATAAATAGGTTTTTCTGATTACATTCTTTTTCATCTTTAGCTAGAACGTATGCGTTTAAACGAGCCTTTAGATCACAGACCGTTTTTGAAAGAACGATAATTAAGCGTTATTTGGATACCAATTTGTGCGTGTTAATAACATCTTTGCTTGAGATGTCACTATAATGTAAAAATATCACGCAAATTCACACTCCACGTCATGCATGAGCGCGCGCGCTAAGGAATGAAACGAACAATGATAGGGCAAATGGTTTCTGCTATAGCTTTTCCTGCAATTAACAATCTTGGACGTTCGGTGACCCCTATTTTTATTTTGATGGATCGTTTTCTCTACCGATTTTCTACGTTTAGCGAAAAAATGGAGAAAATCTATCTACTAGAAGTTTGATTTTTTTGCAAAACTGCATCATCGAATTCCGTTCTTTTCAGTTAGCTCTTCGTTTACCTGTGCGACGGTTTCAAATGCCTCCTGAAGGGTTAAGTTTTGTTAAAACGTTGGTAACATTTAGAATTATTTACTCAACAGACCCACTTCTACAAAATATGACTAAGATCGTTTGCCTCGGTCGACTCACCTTTCTAACTATAAACCCTTGTAGACCATGCTGAATTACGTGCGTCAATTTTTCAAAATCAGGGTAGTTTTTCACGCGCTTAATCTCTGAAACGAAGTCGGTGACCCCCCAATTTTTTTTTTTTTTTTCATTTCTGACACAAGTAACTCATTATCTGACTGCAGCAAAAAATTTTAAAGAAAAAGTCTATCGACTGGAAAATTTTCCCGCGAACGTCCTTAATCCTTATGTTTTCTCCACCTAAATTGAAGCTCGATTCTCACTGAAAACAGTTCTAAACTAAGAAGGTATTAAATTCTCTCGAGAGAAGATGGTTAACTTGTCTAGTCGAGCCTACTCTCACTCATTTTTGCCATCTTTTGTTTACAACTGTAATCTTTGATCGTAATTCTTCCAAATAACGTTAGCCTTAAAATTGACATAAGGAAAGGAAGACTACCCAGCTTTAGTCTTGACGTTACTTTTGGATGATCTTAAGTTTCTAGCGTAAAGACGAATTTTAAGTTTTTCCTGCTCGATGAAAATTTTTCGTTAAGTAAATATTACGAAGCGTATCCCAAACAAACCAATGTGAGCATGCGCTGTTCTTCAGTCTCTCCAAGTGCCGACAGGTATTGGCAGTTGTAACTTGAGCTTCTATTACGTATATTTTCATTACTGGTCATTGGGTTACCTGAAATAATGATATGATGCTTTGTGTGCTCTAAAAGCCGCCCTAATTTTGTAATTATTGAACAGTGTATCATTCAAAAAGAAGTATTATTGAAGCCCAGTTTTCAGTTCCCAAGACGTACCCGGCTGTACGTATTGAACTTGAAAACAGCGCATGCGCAGCTTCCACATGTGTTTAGTGCAGTCTTCTTTAATGAGCAAAAAAAATCATCGAGAGAGAATAACTGCAAAGTTGTGCTCATAATAGAAATTCGAAGAAACATGTAAGTTCAGCTCGGAGAATATCAAGTTAAGATTAACAACCATTCTTGCATTCCTAATGTCAGTCTCACCGAATTAGATTAATAGGCCATTTCCGAGTTACCTTGTGGTTCTGTTTCAAAAAGAGCCTCCATGCAAAACTTTTAGAATAAAATTGAGTTTGATTTGCATGAAAATAAACATCTAGCGGGAACACCTTTTCATAAGAATGGTTTCGCAAGAAGTCTTTTTGTTTTTAAGTCGATTCTTATCTCGAAATGATATTCTTCATATCGACTGGGGGATTCTTAGCATAAACTGGCTTTTCCATTAAAGCCCCGCACCAGTTATTTAAAGAGAAGTTTTTCCTACGTGATACATGTACGGTTTTTATTCTTATATTAATTATTAGTTAGTTTTTGACTAGGCAGCTTTAGATATTTTATACTTGAAATTGTGCTGAGGAAATTTTTCCGCGTACAAATAAAGTTATTAATCAATCTCGGTAGTGGCCTATTTCATTTTATAAATAGTTTTTTTTTTTTTTTCTACTTTTCTATATACGTTTTCATCTTAAGTTAGCACGCATGAATTTGACCGAGCCTCAAGCTCATAGACGCTTGAATGAACGGTAATAAAGCACTATTTGGATCACAGGCAGCCCAAGCTCTCTCTATGAACCACACAAGCAACACAACATGGCATCGAATTATAAGGGTTTATATGGGATTTTCTACAAGATATCCATGAAGGTAGTTAAAAGTGAAAATTCTCAATAAAAATCGCTTACCTTATTCCAGACGTGTGTTGTTTGCTCCTGGTGTGGTTATTTTACCGATTGAACTTGATTTAAGCGACTTTTTTGAACTCCGATTTTTCCTCTATAAAGAGAGGACAAAGCGAAACACCTCAGTCGGAACAGCCTGCCGAACGAAGTCAAAAATCCCAGGCTAAAATGTACCCACGGCCATAAATCTACTGCAGAATTTAAGGGCAAAGGTTGATCTTTCATTTCAATCCTCTAGCCACACAATTGCAGCCCTGCGAGCGACGCCAGGCAGCTCTTCGTGTCTCCAGTGAAACGATAGAACTATGGAAGAGCTCCGTGTCGTTTGATCCGCGACCCAACGACCGTTGAAATCGGCTTGGTAACCTCGTCATGTTGGCAAACCAAGACTCGCGGGGGTACTAGACCGCAATTTGTCAACTAAACGTCTTGTAATCCCCTCAGGTCGAATTTACAATACAAAATAAAAATCGTACAGACGCTTTTGCAAAATGGCTTCAAAACCAAAGAAACTTAAGATCAACGGCGAAAGCTCCGTAGAAACTGAGGAGATACAATCATTTTTGAAGTGGAAGTCGTGGTAAGTTTTCTCGTTTATGCACTTTTGATTTGTTTGTATGAAATATTCCCGAGCTGATAAACTAAATTTGCTTCTCTTAGGGTATTGTGGAATTACGAATATTGTGAGGAAACTGTAATGGAAGCCAGCAAAATTTTGTCTAGAACATACGAAGAGAAAGAAATTGCCGTAAGCAAATTGAACTCTGTTTTGCTCGGGAGAATTCTTAACGAATTATGGGGAGATGAAGTTAAATTGGTAAGGCGAGGACCAAGTAACTCAAAGGTGCGTAAACGTGAAAACTTACCATGACTTCCACTTCAAAAATGATCTCCTCAGTTTCTACGGAGCTTTCGCCGTTGATCTTACGTTTGACAAATTTGACAAATTGCGCTCTAGTACCCCCGCGAGTCTTGGTTTGCCAACATGACGAGGTTATCAAGCCGATTTCAACGGTCGTTGAGTCGCGGATCAAACGACACGGAGCTCTTCCATAGTTTTATCGTTTCACTGGGGACACGAACAGCCGCCTGGCGTCGCTCGCAGGGCTGCAATTGTGTGGCTAGAGGATTAAAATGAAAGATCAACCTTTGCCCTTGAATTCTACGGTGGATTTATGACCATGGGCACATTTTAGCCTGGGATTTTTGACTTCGTTCGGCAGGCTGTTCCGACTGAGGTGTTTCGCCTTGTCCTCTCTTTATAAAGGGAAAATCGGAATTCAAAAAAGTCGCTTAAATCAAGTTCAATCGGTAAAATAACCACACCAGGAGCAAACAACACATGTATGGAACAAGGTAAGCGATTTTTATTGAGAATTTTCACTTTTAACTACCTCCAAGGATATCTTGTAGAAAATCCCATATAAACCCTTATAATTCGATGCCATGTTGTGTTGCTTGTGTGGTTCATAGAGAGAGCTTGGGCTGCCTGTGTTTGGATACCAGTTTGTGCGTTTAATAACATGTTTGGTTGAGATGTCACTATAGTGTGAAAATATCAGCTTTTATCTTTAGTCAGCACGTATGTATTTGAACGACGTTTCAGCTTATAGACGTTTGAACGAACAATATTTAAGCATTATTTGGATACCAATTTGTACGTATTGATAACATGTTTGCTTGAGATGTCACTATAATGTAAAAATATCAGTTTTCGCAGTGTTTTAATTGCTTAGTAATGGTCATGTTTTGTCCGTTTAATTTGGAGCTCGACTTCCACAGAAAACATTTCCAAACTATCAGGGTATTAAATTTCCCTGAGATAAGATGACAAACTTGCCTAGTGGAGCCAGAGCCGTTCCTGCAGTTT
Source organism: Orbicella faveolata (assembly GCF_042242905.1). Lineage (NCBI taxonomy): Eukaryota > Metazoa > Cnidaria > Anthozoa > Scleractinia > Merulinidae > Orbicella > Orbicella faveolata. The sequence goes on from NW_028301542.1 coordinate 7,515,089, forward strand.
GTGTAATTGGTGCTCTTTTAGTTGATTTAATGAATGACCAAGTTTCTTTTCTACAAAGAAAGGACATCGCGCCAAATTTGAATCGGCCGTTTTACCGACTTAACCGTGTTGAAAGCAGTCGTCGATCGATGAAGGACTTTTGGGAATAACCGGCTTTTATTCTCTGCCGTTCGTTGACACTTCGAATCTCAGCGTTATTCAATCAAGAGAGCTTTACAGAATTTAATTTCTCCCTGACTAATTCCGTCTTTTTTAGTTTGTTCGGATTCTTGTCGATACAAGCTTGATCAACATAAGTTTAAAACATTTGTCAGGCAGCTCTCTGGTCGATCGCTGGATAATCTAGACTAAAACAAATAATTCCCGATCGGGTTTGAACACGATTTTGTCTTATCAGGAGGCGTTACTCAATGCCACAGCTTTTACCTTTTGTCAATATTGCTGACTACATACTGCACTGTACACAAATAAATTCATTTGAGTTAGGGAAGAGAACTCGTAAACGTTTTGATGGAAATCATTTTCTGCTCCCGCGACGATCGCGCGCGGAGCACATGAAAAGTGCGAAATGTCAATCATGTTTTTCGCGCCAAAAAATTACGCTCTGATTCACTTTCATGCAGGTGAAATTAGTTGACCAATCGCGACTTATGTCGCTCGCACTTGCCCTCGCGACGTCGTTGCTCGAATATTACCCTCTCACTTCACTCGAGGGACATGCATAGGTCAAGGATTGAGAAAAGGTCGACTTGTGGCAAGTCTAATGGGCATATTGCAGGAGCGTTTCCATTCTAGAGGAAAACTTCTTGAGACAATATAGATCTAAAAAAGATGCAACAAAAGGAATCGATGCCCTCACGAACTTTAAGACGTGTTCAGAGATTTTGTCTGAATTCGTCGCCTTAGATTTTCATGATTTAGGCAACAAAGAACTCGCTTAGCTTTTGAAAATTCAGTTATTTAATGTTCTTAGTCATGTACGGTCCCCTTAAAAATAACATACCGGTAATCTAAGAACAACAGGTCCTTCCCACCGAGTTCAATTTCACCATCATGTACATGTTTTAGCACAGTACTCTTGCGCCAGTTTTAGGTCTCAGATAATACAGTCGTTTCAACACTTTTTGTAAACGGTTCCGCGAGACTGTCGCGCGCCACTTGTCGGCTTATGTCAATGTGCTTCACCAACCATAGGTAAATAGATAGCCTTCATTACCCTCGGTCATAGTTCGTTATAGCCAAAGGTTAGTGAGACCGAGCAACTCAATTTCAGGAATAAATAGTTCAAATTAAACATAAGCAGGCGAATATTAACGTTAAAAGCCGACGTTTCGGCGTCATCGTGACACCATTCTCAAGGCAAAGTGAAAAAATAATGCGAAGATTTGATTTCTATACGATCTCTACAAATTGGCATAATAACAAAGCATCACAAGTTCTTCAAGTGAATACCTTTGCGCGAAACGAGTCCGTTTGCACGTTTGGGAATGGTTTAAGTTTTCTTATCAAAATGATCTTCTTAATAGACCAATTTCGATATATTAAAATTCAGTCTAACACAATAGACGTCAGCACGAATCTCTGGGAAATCAACCCCACAAACACTGTAGTTATTCCCCAGAGCCTCGTGCTGAGATCAATTGTTTAAGGCTGAATTTTAATATATCAAAATTGGTCTATTAGGCAATCATATTTGTTAGAACATTTAGATAGCACGTGAAATTGTTCTGAAAGACAAGGAGGTACGTTCGGGTTATGTTCGCTCAAATACACGTAATGTTTACAAATTTACGACGATTTATGTTTGTGTCTGTCAACGCGTTCGTGGAGGTGGCCGCGAGTGTAACCAACATATCCTGCATCACACAGGTTACATTGAAATTTATAAACTAGACATTGTTGGTTAACAATGCTAATTTGTAGAGACTGTATAGAAATCAAATCTTCGCATTATCTATTCACTTTGCCTTGAGAATGGTGTCCCGATAACGCCGAAACGTTGGCTTTCAACGTTAATATTCGCCTGCTTATGTTTTAAGAAATCATTATTGATGAGGAAATTAAACGTAATATGGTAAAAACCCCTAACTCGAAGTAGGCAAACCCGTTGACTATGTACAAACGTAGCCAAGGAATTAACTCGGGTCGTGAAACAACTCCAGCTGTCAGGGAGAGAATTGAACATGCAACCTCCGGATTTCAAGTTCAGCGCCCTAACTACTCAACCAAGTTGCCTCCCGGCAATAATCTAATTAATCGCCAAGGCTGATGGCGAATTTTGCATAAAATTTCCTAGCTTTTAGTTCCTAATTTTGACCATGTCGATATGATCTACAGAATTTTTGCAACTTACGGTTTTGCCAAGATTCGTTTATGAACGGATACCTCCGCTAAAAGCACCGACGAGGCGGATGGGTCAAGCAGTAGGGAGTACAAGGACAGCGAAAGAATGCATCGCTGAGCATTACTAATTAACTCAAACCCAGACACAACGATTTTGGTCGTTTTAACACAAATTCGATACAACGGAGTTTCATCTATAACGAGCTCCCGTTAAAACAAACATTAGAGTTAATCTTTTGGCCCTTCGTTATATCTGGCTTCTAATGTAAACCCAAAATAGGTTTGTCCCAACAGACCAAGAAATAAACCCAATCAATTCACTTACGCAGTTCATACCAATAGGAAAAGCGTCATTGAATCTTAATTGTTTTCCGTTTCCTGAAGTTGTTTATTTCCGTTTCCGAAACCTTTCAGTTCGTTTCCGTTAGTTATTCGTGTCTCCTTCTTGTTTTTTTTGCGCCTGATTAAGCTCATGTGCCCTACTGTACATTATGCTCGAATTATCTCAAGCACGTTAGAGCGACTAATGATAAATTATAGCATTTTTTGATCGGTTCTTGCACGAAAATCTTAGTTGACTGGTCGTGTTTCAGAAAAGAAATAAATAGAGACAAAGGTAGTTCGAGATAAAATTGAAAAGAGACGAGCTTTCGGGCTCAGTGCTCTTGACTCGGTCGCAACCCCCAAATGTCCACAGAGGACTCAGCAGAGATAAACTGTTTCATTTGAGTTAGGGAGCAGTACTCGTAAACGTTTTGATGATCGACGATCGCGCGCGGAGCGCATGAAAAGTGCGAAATGTCAATCATGTTTTTTTACGCCAAAAATTTACGCTCTGATTGACATTGACGCAAGTGAAACTAGTCGACCTCTCGCGACTCACGTTGCTCGCACTTGCCCTCGCAACTTCGTCGCCTAAAGATTACCCTCTCACTTCGCTTGAGGGAGATAAATAAGTCAAGGATTAAGAAAAGGTCGACTTGTGGCAAGTCTAATGGGCATATTGCAGGAGCATTTCCATTCTAGAGGAAAACTTCTTGAGATAATATAGATCTAAAAAAGATGCAACAAAAGAAATCGATGCACTCACGAACTTTGAGGCGTCTTCAGAGATTTTGTCTGAATTCGTTGCCTTAGATTTTCATGATTTAGGCAACAAAGAAATCGCTTTTGAAAATTCAGTTATTTAATGTTCTTAGTCATGTACGGTCCCCTTAAAAATAACATACCGGTAATCTAAGAACAACAGGTCCTTCCCACCGAGTTCAATTTCATCATCATGTACATGTTTTAGCACAGTACTCTTGCGCCAGTTTTCGGTTTCAGATTATACAGTCGTTTTAACAAGAATCAAAACTTGATCAGGATTTTAAGTTAGGCATGGAATCATGTCGTGTTTTATATCGGGCGGCGAGCACCCCAGAAAACAATTTCTGTAAACGGTTCCGCGAGATTGTCGCGCGCCACTCGTCGACTTGTGGGTCGATGTGCTTCACCAAGCGATAAGTAAATAGATAGCCTTCATTTAACCTCGTTCATTGTTTATAGCCAAAGGTTAGTAAGACCGAGCAACTCAATTTCAGGAATAAATAGTTCAAAATTAAACGTAAGCAGGAGAATATTAACGTTAAAAGCCGACGTTTCGGCGTCATCGTGACACCATTCTCAAGGCAAAGTGAATAAATAATGCGAAGATTTGATTTCTATACAGTCTCCACAAATTAGCATTAACAATAACATTTATTATTTGTATTGCGCCTTTTCTATAAAATATTCAAAAGCGCATCACAACAATAATTAATAACTAAAATTTTACAAATCTTCCAGCATTAATAGCAAATGATCACAAGTTTTTCAAGTGAATACCTTTGCGTGAATTGAGTCTGTTTGCACGTTTAGGAATGGTTTAAGTTTTCTTATAAAAAGGATCTTCTTAATTAGGCAATCCAATTTGGTAGAACATTTAGTAAGCACGTGAAATTATTCTGAAAGACAAGGAGGTACGTTCGAGTTATGTTCGCTCAAATACAGATAATTTTTACAAATTGACAACGATTTATGTTTGTGTCTATTAACGCGTTCGTGGAGGTGGCCGCGAGTGTAACCAACATATCCTGCATCACACAGGTTAAATTGAAATTTATAAACTAGGCATTGTTGGTTAACAATGCTAATTTGTAGAGACTGTATAGAAATCAAATCCTCGCATTAATTATTCACTTTGCCTTGAGAATGGTGTCACGATAACGCCGAAACGTTGGCTTTTAACGTTAATATTCGCCTGCTTATGTTTTAAGAAATGATTCTTGATCAAGAAATTAAACGTAATATGGTAAAAACCCCTAACTCGAAGTAGGCAACCCGTTGACTATGTACAAACGTAGCCAAGGAGCTAACTCGGGTCGTGAAACAACTCCAGCTGTCAGGGAGAGAATTGAACATGCAACCTCCGGATTTCAAGTTCAGCGCCCTAACCACTCAACCAAGCTGCCTTCCGGCAATAATCTAATTAATCGCCAAGGCTGATGGCGAATTTTCTATTAAATTTCCTCGCTTTTGGTTCCTAATTTTGACCATGTGGATGTGATCTATAGAATTTTTGCAACTTACGGTTTTGCCAAGATTCGATTATGTACGGATACCTCCGCTAAAGCAGCGACGAGGCGGGGATGGGGGGAAGCGGTAGGGGGTACAAGGACAGCGAAAGAATGCATCGCTGAGCATTACTAATTAACTCAAACCCAGACACAACGATTTTGGTCGTTTTAACACGAATTCGATACAACGGAGTTTCATATATAACGAGCTCCCGTTATAACAAACGTTGAATTTAATCTTTTGACCCTTCGTTATATTTGGCTTCCGATGTAAACCCAAAATAAACCCAATCAATTCACTTACGCAGTTCATACCAATAGAAAAAAAGCGTCACTGAATCTTAATTGTTTTCCGTTTCCTGAAGTTGATTGTTTATTTCCGTTTCCGAAACCGTTGAGTTCGTTTCCGTTAGTTGTTCATGTCTCCTTCCCGTGGTTGTGGCACCCGATTAAGCTCATGTGCCCTACTGTACATTATGCTTAAATTATCTCAAGCATGTTAGAGCGACTAACGATAAATTATAGCATTTTTTGATCGGTTCTTGCACGAAAATCTTAGTTGACTGGTGGTGTTTCACAAAAGAAATAGAGACAAAGGTAGTTCGAGACAAAAAAACAATGGTACTTGAGCTCTCGGGTTCAGTTCTCTTGACTCGGTCGCAACCCTCGAATGTCCACAGAGGACTCAACAGAGATAAACTGTTTTGCCTTGTCGGAAAGCCTTAAAAAATTTCGAAATACGGGTATCAAAGAGCGTTATGCAAAGCATATGAAGTCCAGTGCACCAACAATTAGGCTTCCACGCCTACCACAGTGTGGAAAACAGAGGCCGCAACAAATATTTTCCAAGGTTTTCTAAAATTAGATTTCCGTTTCCTGAAGTTGATTATTTCGTTTCCTGTTTTTCTTTGACTTGGATGTAATTCATTAAATTCACATCACGCAAAAGCATGAATTATAGAGGGCCTATTAAGGTATAAAAATAACGTCTTCAACCATTCGTTGTCAGTTCTTGAGGAAGGTGGTATTTGACATTGCGTTTTAACTTGTTGCAAACTCCAAGGAAAAGGTAAAGCTAGAATATTGATTGATCCTCTTACTGCAGTATTTTAAGTTATGCACAGAGACCTTTGACTGAAGCTACGCCAGACTGAAATAAGCCTTGAGTGAGGTTCTAAAGAGTTTATGCACGTAGGGAAAGTTCAGGGCTATCTGAACGGAAAATAATTTTTTTTGTCTTATTATAACAAACCCACCTGGACAGATATTACTATCATCTCTCTTGTACCACAGTAGATGCGCGAATTTACTTGTAGCTATGATTATTCTTTTCGATTCATTTCTTGAGTCGTCTGTCCAAGAGCAAGTCAGTTCGTCAGCCCCGATATTACAACGTATGGTTTTATAAGGAATCTTTGCCTGTCATAGAGACCTCGCAGACTATTGACCGAGATATTCAGAGCAGGGAAATGGGGACCGGGGGTGGGCATGAAGTTAAGACACGGTATTTTTAAGGGCTTTTAACATTAGACATGATGATAGATGCGAAGGCAGCCATAAAACTACTGAACGGAAACTTTTAACATTGTTTACTGAATTTGATTAGTTGCATGTCATTTAATTTGATGGTTTTTTTGGGACGTACTCGAAAGGACAAGAAATGCAAGCAAGTGGACCCAAGAAGGCATCTGGTTGGATACCATGACTTGAATCCACATGAAGTTCCACAAGTCGTCGTTACTTATTTTTATATGGTGACTTAATTATTGTACATGAGTTAAGGAGCCGTGCGCGGGAACCATAAGTGTCACACTGATGCTTGAAATCAACTATGTGCAGCTCTAACATGTCTAAACTTGAAGCTAGTTTATATAACCTACATATTTTATTTCTTTATTTGTCAAGGAATATGAAGTGCTTCATTTTCTTCCTAATAACTTGGTCCTTGGTGGCGTCATTCCCTCTCGATAAACAAGCTCAGGTAAACACGATATCTTCATACCTCTCTACCTCTGTACATCTTTTTTTTAAGTAATTGTTCTTGTTTCCCATATATGATTATTACGTTTTTCTTTATCAGGATGAAAATCAAGACAAGGACAAAGATCCTGGTTAGTGTACGACTAGGTTTCTTTTAGCATTTTCAGATTCAATATTACTATTTAATTTCTCGCCAGCTGCTCATTCTACCCCTCATCGTCAACAAGACCACAAACAAATAGATGACACCATCACACGTGGATCTTGAAAATGTTGCCAAACCCTTTTTCAGCGTGTTTACAGTTTTCAGTCATAGACTCGAGCACTTATGGTCAACATGCAGTGAACTAATGCTGGAAATGTCGCCGTCGGACATCAAAAATAGAGTAAATACCCACCGATAATAACGACAACTACGGGTTTTACTTAGTACTACTATGCCTCTTCTTTTTTTAGAAACACGACTAAACGACCCACATGATATGTCGTTTGGCCATACCGGTAGCAATGTTGTTTTTGAGAAAGTTTGCCTGAGTCCAGCACTGTTCGCGAGAGTAACATACGCAGAAGAACTGGGTATCACATTTAGAGATAACCTTGGGTATAAGGCTTACATGGGGGATTTACCTTGATCTTCTCTTGTTTAATTGTACTATGTTTTTTTTTTCTTTCAGAAACGCGACTGAACGATCCACAGTACTACGGTGGCGGTATGTCGTTTGGCAACACTGCTGGTAACGTTGGCCAACAAGGAACCAACTCAGGGAATGTTGCTGTCGGGCATCAATTGAACGCCGGATATTATGGCCGACGAGGTGGGTTCTGCTTCTTGTACATGCAAATGTACGAGAAATTAAGAATAAATCTAGGTTTAACTTACAGAATATATAAGTTAATTTCCTTTAGTAGGTTCTCAATACAGGATGAAAAGGTTTCTCCGCGTGTTTACAGTTTTCAGTCATAGACTCGAGCACTTATGGTCAACATGCAGTGAACCAATGCTGGAAATGTCGCCGTCGGACATCAAAAATAGAGTAAATACCCACCGATAATAACGACAACTACGGGTTTTGCTTAGTTCTACTATGCGTTTTCTTTTTTTAGAAACACGACTAAACGACTCACATGATATGTCGTTTGGCCATACCGGTAGCAATGTTGTTTTCGAGAAAGTTTGCCTGAGTCCAGCACTGTTCGGGAGAGTAACATACGCAGAAGAACTGGGTATCACATTTAGAGATAACCTTGGGTATAAGGCTTACATGGGGGATTTACCTTGATCTTCTCTTGTTTAATTGTACTATGTTTTTTTTTTTTTCTTTCAGAAACGCGACTGAACGATCCACAGTACTACGGTGGCGGTATGTCGTTTGGCAACACTGGTGGTAACGTTGGTGTTGGAGGTCTATTGAACGGTCGAAAATGAATGCAGATTCCTTTCCTGGACATGGAAAACGGCTTCAGTTGTAGTTTAGTAGATACTTGGGTTAATGTTAACTGAACACATGCAAGAAGAACTAATTGTAGAAGTAGTACGGCAATAAAAGGGGTTTAAAAAGCAGTTTGACTGTTTGTTTGATGAGCTTTGCTTTGATTGGTCTTGCATTGGAATTGCATTGTTGGAAGGTTAGGGCAAGAAAAAGATGCCGAGAATGTTACAGAAAACTGGATCCAAAATTGTCATAAGATGCAGCTAGTCTAATTGAAAACTGAACTTATACCAGTGTTAATGTGCCTTACCCGTGCTAATGTGCCTTCAAACTCCCATAACGAGCTCCATACTGAGTACGGAGAGGAGCCAAATCTAAATTTAAACCATATGCAAAAATCTCGGCTGCCAATATTTAAGAGCCACTGACTGAAAATATGGAGAATCGACGACAGGTCGGAAAATTCTAATTGTCTTTTATTGTGTCAAAAAGACCCTTTTGGTGAAGTAATTTCAGAAATATACTTTCAAAGTTCCAGCGACTTCACATTTTTGTGAAATCTAGCAAAGTTTGAAATACCGCTCAATCAACCCACACTGCGAGCAGAGCCTCTTTTATCACTTTTTTGAGCAGACAGGAGACGGAAAACGGTACAAAGCATATGTAGCGCAAGAAAAGGCTCTGCATGCAGGGTGAATCAACCAAGATGGTCGATGGAATTTATGCAAAATTGCACATTTTCAACAGGCCAATACAGAAAGAAGGGAACTTGCCTGGATTTCATATTCACACAGTTTGTAATTTACACTTTGATCATTCCTCCAAGCTAAAAGTCATCTTGAAGTAAATATGTTTTGTCTACTTCTTGGCCGTTTAAAAAATACAACTATCGCAATTTAATTTACATGTAAAATTTCAACTGATTTTAGAGGGTCATAACTCTTCTGGTACACGGATCTCTCAACAAATAAAAGGTTCTAAAGGAAGAGCTATGCTATAGGTATATCATATTTAAATGGCTACTTTGGCTTGTGAAAATTAAGCGCGCTAGACGAAAAACTCTAAAGGGTATTTTGTCCAATTGCGCCTTTTTTCGATGAGCGAGCGAGAACTTCGATTTCGCAGTCATGTTTATGAACATAATTCGACATGTTTTATCCCATGAACGGGAGTTTCACAATCCAAAATCGCCATAAATTCGACAGATAAAGCCGAGAAACGTTCGCTACTTCCTTTTGGCTATTTTCCCTATGTATCTTTGTCTAAAACAATGTAGAGGGAAAAGTTCAAATGCAGCGGTTTAAGACTGTGACTGGTCAGCCAGTGTTGTTAGATATGTTGTCGTGGTGAATTGCATGGCGCGAGACCGTGACAGGGAGAACAATTTGCATATTCATGTTGTGTACTCAAACGTCACATAAACACTTGCGTTTCGTTCCGAGCAAACGTTCTATTAATCGTTGCAGTCGGGATTGGTTCCCCTTTTTCTTAAAAAAAAAAAAGAGATGCCTTTTCCCCATTTATTCGCCAAAGGTGCTCAAGTTTTGAACGCAGGTTCCACCTTGAGGGCTGACATTTTGCCAAAATCGTCTGCTTGGGCGGCGGATTTCTACAGGACTGTGTCATCTAGAACCAAGGCTTATATTGAGGTATTATTTGAAGTATTGCTTAAGTCTACAATACACGATGTCTACGATTAATTTGTGTTATGAAACATGTCGAATTATGTTCATAAAGATGACTGCGAAATCGAAGTTCTTGCTCGCTCGTCCAAAAAAAGGCGCAATTGGTTTTTCGTCTAGCGCGCTTAATTTTCACGGGCCAAAGTAGCCATTTAGATATGATATACCTATAGCATAGCTCTTCCTTTAGAATCTTTTATTTGTTGAGAGGTTCGTAAACTAGAAGAGTTATGACCCTCTAAAATCAGTTCAAATTTTACAGGTAAATTAAATTGCGATAGTTGTATTTTTCAAGCGACCAAGAAGTAGACAAAACATATTTACTTCAAGATGACTTTTAGCTTAGAGGAAGGATCAAAGTGTAAATTACAACCTGTGTGAACATGAAATCCAGGCAAGTTCCCTTCTTTCTGTACTGGCCTGTTGTAAATGTGCAATTTTGCATAAATTCCATCGGCCATCTTGGTTGATTGAGCGGTATTTCGAACTTTCCTAGATTCCACAAAAATGTGAATTTCCTGGAACTTTGAAAGCATATTTCTGAAAATACTTCACCAAAAGGGTCTTTTCGACGCAATAATTTTCCGACCTGTCGTCGGATTCTCCATATTTACGGGCAGTGGCTCTTAACATCCTCCTCACCCTCTTCATTACTTTTAATCCCTATCACATTGTCAAACGTAAAATGTTCGGATTTTTTTTTTCTCCTGAAGACACGGGCGTATTTTCTAATAACCTAGCCAGCTTTTTGCATAAGCCTTTAATTATTTGCACCTTTCTAACTATCAGTACTGATATAAGTAATGGTAAGGAGACTGACTGGAATCAAATGGGGTCTGTATAATCACCCGTACGATTTGAAAATCGGACAACGGTAATACAGGAGTCTTATGTTTTTAATTCAATAAATAGAGTCGATCCTCTGATTGCGACAACCCTGTCATACTGCAAGCGACAGTATGACAAAATACTAAAACTTTCCAAGAAAAATCAGTATATTTGTTACGTCTTGTAAGAGACGGAAATTTCTCAACGAGAAGTATCGGATTTTCTCTCGAAATTGACTTTTTATATGAATAAAATAAAGAGCAAATAAAGGCAAAAATAGAGCGAAATTAAAATTTGGCGGCAGAAGAAGGCCTTACACGGATATGAAATCCGATATAGTTTTTTTGAGCTCAACGAGCTTTCAATTCGAGAAAACCGACATAAAACGTTTCCCCCCCGCCCCCCCCCCCCCTGATGGTTTCCAAAATGGCCGATCGCAAAGACTGAAAATTAAGAAATCTGAACATATTTTGCGTTCGCGTGATAATGAGAATCAAAACTTGTCGATCCTTTTCTGTAAAAGTACTTAAAGTATCCAGCTATTAAAAACAAGTTCATACTTTGACTTGGGTGCGATTCGAATTTCTATAGTTTTTGCAATCGCATGCAATCTATTTATGCATGCTACCATGACCCAGTACTATATCAGTTGCAGAAACAAAGCTTGAAAAATATTCAGGACTAAATGGAATTCCAATCTCCATGAAAACTGTGATGCTGTCAAATCGTCTCAGTACCATTTGAGCTGTTAACGAAAGTCAGTTGTCTGCCCCAAAAACAAAAATCAGTCTAAATTAAACAAAAACTCCCTAACAATTCTCTTGATACGTACTTTTAAAATTTAAATAACTTTTTGTGGCATGGCCATATTGTTTTGTATGCAAGAAATGTAGTTTATATTATTTCTGATGCCACCCGTAGATCAAGTCGAATGGGGTGAGCCAGAAAAAAAGGTACTTTTCTGCTCTTCTAATTAATTTATTTTCCTCTTTTTTTTTTTTTTTATTTCTCCACATTTTTTTTCAGTGAGTGGTCAATGACAAAGTTAGGATAAAACCGCTATTGACCCTACTTAGTCGCCTTTTGTATAAACTGGATCGGAGTTCTTTTTTACCGCAATTTTCACCACTGGCATTAAACTTAAAATTGGGAAATCGAATGTAACGGTTTTTCAAGCGGTCTTGACACTTTTTTTCGCTAGCCCTCACAAGTTTGTTCCCTCAATAAATAGCTGTCATCATTTAAAGATTAAGAAGCCTAGAAAAGTGTGGCTAAGAATGCGCAATTTCAAAGTTCAATGCAAGGAAGTCTTGGAATTTGTAACTCAATTTTGTGTTCAACGATTTGATTTATTGTTGTTGATTTATTTCAAAGAGGCAAGCCATCTGTTAATAGGAAAGAATTGTTTCATCTGGTAACCAAAAGTGATACCGCACTGCTACATGTACATGTGCGTGAACGATAATTAGGCAAAATTTCGATGCCAATATTTGTGCAGCAATTATCGTATTAGCATTAAATGTAACTAGAATTAATTTGGCAGCATCCGAGTTCGTGAGCTGTTTGAATGGTCACGTTTCGTCGTCTTGGAGTTCAATTTGAATCACGAAAGACATGTGGATGTAACCTTTATTTACCCTCGGCAGTGTTAATAGCACAAAGACTAGTGGGGCCAGGCAAATAAATGAAACAAATAATTCAAATTGAACATAACCAGTTGGCTACCGTGATAATGAAACAAATTCAGGTAGTGGTCAGACCGGGACGCGAACCCGGGACCGCTGGATTGCGAGTCCGACGCGATGGCCACTCGGCCAGGCTGCCTCTAAGGACATTTCCAGGACATTCCCGAAGCGGAACAATAATTTCCTTAGTAGCAGGATAACAATCTTGCGCAGTACAGCCTAGTTCATAGCCTTTTTTTGTAGTATTTCTCTAGCAACTGTGCTTGTTGATCGTCATTTTCCTGTACTAACATTAGCCATAAAATTACTTAGGTGAAAACTACTATTATATAAACAAATTACTAACATCTAGAGGGATCGAAATCGCGGTATTGCCTGAACGACAAGATTACGAACCTCCTAACAAAAGAGGGACTATTAACAGTCTCAAGAAAACCTGACATCATCGCAAATAAAAGCAATGACGACCACAACATGGGTCTGTATGAACAATCATAGGAGGAACTTCTAAATTCAGAGCTTTTGCCCGGAGCAAAACCACACAATATCATGAGGGTCCCCAATAGGTTTGGCGGGATACAGGATTTGTTTTTTGTTTTTTTCACCGTGATATTTGGGATTTGAGCGGGAAGCGGGAAATACAATTACAAGCAGGTGCGGGATTTCGTGTTTTTATAGGGTTGTGATGCGGGATTTGTAAGGGGAACATAGCGGGATACGGGATTTCAATTCTTACATGACCTCATAAATTGTTATTGATCAGCGCAAAAACCACAAGCTGGCAGAGACGTTCGTAAAGCTGTGTCGGGTTTCAAGAAATGAATAGCAACGGTTCTGTACCCTGTCAGGTTTTGTCAAACGTATCCATTATCCCTTGACTACGTTAGTACCATGAGACCGTATTGCGTCTTTGAGTCCTTTTTCTATTGATTGCGATTTGTTTTGACTTCTGATATCAATGACATCTGTCCATTTCCAACATTTTCGACGCTTGCGTCATTAGTCTTGGCCCCCTGATCCTTTCTAGTTTTTCTAGTCTTTCGATCTTTTCCAGAGCGCTTGGTTTGTTTTGGCCAGGATGACCACACCGGATATCGGTGATAGTGATTTACCGTAAGAAGTATGCGAATTACGAATTGCGGTGCCATATATTACAAAAAGGATGGGTGAGCAGGAATGCCTTCTTTCGGAAAGAAAAGTTCTGAGCCCGGATCTCAAGGAAAGTGAAGACGCTGAAAGCTTGGAAAGAAACTGTCAAGTGTATTTACGGGCCATCTCTTAAATATGGTAATAAACAATCTTTTTCATTCTCAGATTGGTGGACAAAAGAAAACAAAACAGTAAACCGTTTACTGAAAGAAGCGTTATGTATGGCATTGGATTTGTCTAATAGGGGTATAATTTATGAAGTAGGTAAATCATTAACTCGCTTGATCATATGATAGCCCATCAGTTCTATTCACCTTTTCGGCGTTAGATTTCACGTGTAGTGTCACGTGACGTATGATGTAAACAAACCGGCAAAGTTCGGACAGTCTAGTCCACGACACGAGTTCGATAAGTAGTCTTCTAACAGAATGGTCAGGACTAGAATATTTGCTTTTGTTACAGGTAAAAACGATTCCCGATACCCTGAATCGTGGAAAAGACACCCAAACGGCGATCCAGTGAAGTTCTTCCATTTTCCTAGCGCAGTTAGACAAAACGAGAGAAGGCAAAAAGTGGCTAAAAGCATGTCACCGCGGTGACTCGTTCGTGTGCACGAAAGACGGTTACATTTGTAGTCTACATTTTGTCGGTGGAAATGGTCCAACAAAAGAGGATCCTGATCCTATATCTGCCGTTGTCAGTAAAGAAAGGGTGCGTTTATCAATATGTGCTTTCATAACATTTTTTGTCGTTTGAATTAATATTTTATACCGTGCCTAGGTGTCGTGACTGAATCGCAAACGAAAGGCATCTTGTGAACGGGAGGCAGACAAAGCGATAAGCAAGAAATTTGTCTTGAACGATCAGTGGCTAAAACCCTACTGACACTTAATTGCCATACTGGCAAATCTAAAGAAGAACGTGCCGCCGCCATGACTCTTTTAGATCTGAGCTCAGAGCCAGCGGCGAGTTCAGGAGAGCCTGATGAGGAAAGCATGCAGAAATCAGGGGCACCCAACGGATCGTTTCGGTAAATTATCTATTCGGAAGGTCTTTATTCCCGTCTGATTTTCTGAAGAAAATTGTCGCCTCGAACGTTCGTGATATGAGAAATGTCTGTTGTTTTCGGATTGTTAAAAATGTCGTTTTGGGCACTGAAAAAAGGTCAGCTATCGTTTTCGGAAAGGTGATAAGACCTAAGTTTTTCGGGGAATGGACAAAAAAGCCCTAAAAAATTCGAGAATACTCAAGTTCCCCTAGAATAATCGAACAACAACAAGAATTTTGCAGGTCAAAAAAGCAACTACAATAATATATAAAAAAACTGATTAGTAACAAGAGTTTAACCCCAGAGTCAAGTCAAAAGAAGTGGCTAGAGGATTGTGGCCTACCAATAAATGACAACATAAATTGGAATGCTGCCTATCTTTTAGCTAAAAAATGCACAAAGAGCACTAAGCTGATAGAGTTTCAGTTTAAATTCTTACATAGACGTGTACCAACCAATAACTTTTTATTTAGAATAGGTCTACAGGGCGATGAAAAGTGCAGTTTTTGTCACACCTCCTCTGAGTCAATAATTCATCTTTTTTGGTCATGCCGCCAAACATCTCACTTTTGGAATAAACTTACTGAATGGCTGAAAAACTTAAATTTACGTCTTAGAGATTATGCTTTGACAAATATTACTGCTTTGGGTCTGAGGCCAGATATTTCTCAATTTGCGCTTCTTATAAATTACTGCTTTCTCTTAGCACGATATCACATATGGCTCGCTAAAACAAAAAATGATCATCCAAATCTTACGCTTTTCATATGCACACTAAAATTACAATATGAGATAGAAACAAAAAGTGGAGACACGAAGAAATGGAAACCTCTTACAGGATATATGAGGATTTAATTAATATTTTAGATTATATTTTCTGTAGGGTTATCTCCTACCCATTAATCTATTTCTAATCTCCTGTCAGATGCATAACTCATTTTACTTTTAATGTACCACATGCCTTTGGTCTGTTTTTTTATGTTTCTGTACTACAACCTCAAGCTGTAATGATAACTAGCTATTTTTCTTCTCAGTTTTTTTTTTCTTTGCCCCTTGTCATCACTGTATTTCTTAATTGTGTAAGTCGTGTAACTGTATTTGTTAGTAATGTAAGTCGTTTAGTTATTGTAATTTAAATAGTGTAAATAATTAGAGCAATATAATGTAAATGGAGTTAGTGTTGTAAATAAGCATTGGTTTCCCTTGTGTTATTGCAAATAAATTTAAAAAGAGAAAAAACAAAGAATAACCAAACAGATAAAATTTTTTTTGGCGCAACCTAAAATTAACCTACAGAGCTTTAAAAGTACTCCAGATAGCCTAAGACAGCGTTGAAATGCATTTGAGAGAAAACGGTCGTTGGGTGCCGCTGAGAAATTCGAACCGGAAAAGCGAACCGACGAGTTTGCTGAACCGATCGAGTCTCAAATCAACAGAAAGACTGATGAAAAAGTACATGGCGGCCGCTATGTGCTTGTATCCCCCATCTCTACCACCTTCACGCTTGCATCGTGCCTGAAGAACGCTGCCTCGGTTTGTAGCTCTACCCTCGAGAATAAACTAGAGATCGTAGTGCTCCTTTCCTTCGTCCGTTTTGATGTTCATGAAAGGTCGCACTTTGGCTACATATACATGAACACCCTCTTGATTCAACCGAGCATTTAATTAGTAAAGATTCCACGTAACCATCCGCGAATAAGCGATAATCTTCAAATGACTTGTAAGCGGCGAGTCCTTGCTTATCGTAATCGGTTGAGTGGTAAATCAAATAATTAAAAATGTCGTACAACCCAAACGACTGAGCGACGAGTTGAAGTTGTTCACGGTCTTCAGGGAAAATGGCTTGGGAATTAGCATACCATGAATTAGTAATTTGTCAGCATCAGTGGTTTGATCTTTTTCGAAGTTTGGATCCACTGGCACAACCATTCTTTCGACTGCGGAAGCGATTTCCTCGAGCGAACTTTTCAATTATTCGCTTACTGAAACTCCACGTTCCTGCAAATATCTTTTAAGTTCTGCCACATTCATGGCGTTGAAGTCGCTTTTGTTGTTTTTTTTCTGCCATTTTGAAGCTGAAACTATTCTTGAAGCAGAGAGAAATATATATTAGTAGTGACGGGAAGTTGACGAAGTTGAAAACTTCGTACACTAGTAATGCGTTCTTGACTAGAGTGTCCGAACTTTCCCGGTTTGTTTACATCATAAGTCACGTGAAACTACACGTGAAATTTAACCCCGAAAAGCTGAATTCAGACAGCTTTCTAGCTTAGTTATTTATTGTTCAGTTTTTCTTTAGTCTTTTTCACCTTTCACTATGCCCGCTAAAAGTAAGAAATCCACCAAGAAGGCAAGTGGATCAAGCCCCTGGCTCTCTTCATTCGGATCGGAGAATGATCTCCTCGATAGCTTGCTCGAGGTTTTGAAAGAACACGACATAACTTGTGAGGAGATTGTCGTTGGTCTATCTGAGCGTGATATCGCCGACCTGGAGCTCTCCGTAGGCCACAGAGTGCTGCTTCGTCGTGTGATCGCGGTTCTAACCTCCGACGAACCTGATGCCGTGTCTGGGAACACTACGTTGGAGCAGGACAAACCCGTCCCGACAACCGTGCCTTTTAAGAGCAAATGCACAGAAAAATCGAGCAAAGCGTGGCCACGGTCAAAATTTAACTTACCTTTTTTTCGAGTTTATAGAGAGGTATTTATGAGTTTTCAAAGGTTTTAGGGTTCATTTTTCTAAATACGGCCTACTTTCAGGAATATTTGGGAAAATGGATTTCACGCTCTTTCTGGCCCAAAAATGGCCGAATAAATTGGCAAAAAATAGCGTTGCAAAAACGTCCTCGCATTAATAGTTAAAATTATGTCTTCGGGAATTAGATATTAATATTAAAAGAAGAAGGGTTTGGCACGCTGTATTTGTCTGTTTTTCGGTTGCAGATGATAACTGTCACTGTGAAAAACACATCCTTTGATGAAGCCGTTGTAAAGC
This sequence comes from Orbicella faveolata, assembly GCF_042242905.1. NCBI lineage: Eukaryota > Metazoa > Cnidaria > Anthozoa > Scleractinia > Merulinidae > Orbicella > Orbicella faveolata. The sequence continues at coordinate 7,532,826 of NW_028301542.1, forward strand.
AAGTTTTCGTCTATAATTGCAAAAAGACTTTTCGTTATGTGGCCGAGCTCGAATCGAGCTCATTTTATGGCTATAAAGTGTCGAAATATTCTTCTTGCTCGAGATATAAACATTTGCTTGGGTTTTTCAGCGGGCGTTTTGAAAAACGCCACCAAAATCTGAGAATTTTCTTTGAAATTCCAACTAATTTGCATATTGTCACGGTAAAGAAACACTGACACGTGAGCGTTTAACTGTTTTTTTTTTGTTTTGTTCTGTTTCTTTTTTTAACTGTTGCTTCAAACAATCCGCTTCCAATAGCAATTGATTTAAGGTTTTTAATTCTGTTATTCTGATGCTACGATGGATGTGGTGATAAAGGAGTATATTATACAAAACTAGTAGTGATCAAAGATTAGAGCAGTGCGTTCACGTGAGTACTTTGCTTGTCAGTTGGTCTACTATGGCGTGATAGAAAACTAAGTTTGATCGAATGACAGATAACGATCTGCAAGTGAAGTTGAAGCCTGCGGTAAAAGTGTTTTTAATTAGTTAAGTACTAACTTGTACTGGACAAAACATTTTCCTGGAAAGGGATCTGAACTGTTGGCGACACTTAGAATTCAATTTCAGATCGCCAACACTTGTAGTAAACATTCCTTGAGAAAATAAAGTTTTGACCAGCGACCCTGCAAGGCAGTGTGTTGCCAAATGTTTTTAAATTTTTTCAGTGTTTGCATTTGTTTACATTGCTCGAACTTACATCTTGCTTTCACAAATGAAAAACGTAAATTAACCATTCTGACCACAAAACAGTGCCTTTTGCCGAGTTACACAGGACGGAAAGTTTATTTTCTTTCAACCAATTATGGGCACAACGGATTTCCCGAGCTACACATAGGAAAATTTATTTTCTGAACACAGATCTGGGCCGGACTGTTCAAAACCGCGATGAGCGGTAATCGGGGATTAAATTGCTTAACCGACGATTAAAATTTAATCTGCGATTAGATTGCTTTGTTCAAAGCCCGATTAGTGATAATGCAACTCTGATCGGCGGGTTAAATTTAGTACACCTCCGGAGGAGGATTAACTCCCTAATCTGCCGATTAAACTTGAAGAAAAATGTCCAGCTTGTTGTTTCATCTCCCTCGCGTTGGACAAATGTTATCGATGTAATCATAACATACTCGCTTATAGCGAGTAAGACCTTCGGGCTCATTAGAGATTCGGGAGAGCGTCCATTGAATACATTACAAACCTCATAGAGGCGGATTTGCGGAGAAAACCGAGGCGTAGCGATGCTCTTGAACCAATAGACAAAGTGCTGCTAGCACTAAGATTTTATGCTAGTGACAACTTTCTTCAAGATATCAGCGATACAGTTGGAGTAAACAAGGCCACAATTTCACGGGCAGTTTTTTTGGCCAAGGAAGCCATTTCAAAACAAAAGTTTCGCGCAATTCTGTGACGTAAAACAGCGTGGGAATACATTATAATCAGTTAAAATAATCCACTTTACGCTTAATCACGGATTAGTTAATCGGCGGATTAATCTCCTTTTGAGCAACCGTTTTCTAAACCCCGATTAGCTAACCCACGATTAGGAAATTTAATCAACGACTAGGCTTAATCGGAGGTTAGTTTAATCGCGGTTTTGAACAACCGGACCCTGAGGGTCATCATGGCCATTTGCGGGCTACATGGATGATTTGTTTTCTTACCACAACTCATGGCCATTTGTCGTCGCCGAGCCACAAAACATTCTTTCCTGATGACACAGGCTTTGGTTACTTGTTGTCGAAGGCTGGCGGGTCAAAATAAATGCAGCTTTGCAGAAATCGTACACAATTCGAATCTATACGGCGAATACAAGACTGTGCGTATGCGCCCATGATGTAATTTGCCCCTGTTATGGGTGGGGGGGGGGGGGGGGAAGGGACATCCTTCCAAAAAATTCTCGATACAAACTGGATTACGATTGTGTTACATCACTTGAAAGCAAGATTTAAGTTAATCACTGAGACCATAGTGCTGAGACTCTACAAAGGTCACAAGGTGATGGCGTTTCTCACCATAGTTGGCGGCTATTGCTGTTCCGATACGAAAGATATCACTGCTACCCTGGTCCCAGAGGTTTTTCTTGATTTTTCTTCTTTTCGCGAAGCGGCGAACACCGCTTCGCGGCTTTCTTGAAGCTCTCTCATACGGAGAAAAATCAAGAAAAACCTCTGGGACCATGGTATATCACTGCCGGAGTCTGTGGAAATTATTCCTTTGCTTAGCTGTAATCGACATATTTCACCCTTAAAAAATCTCCTGGGTTCGGGTTATATTTAAGCCCTTCCCTACCAACTTAACGACATTAACCAAGAGATTATAATCCTGCCAAGAAATTATGATCCTGTATTAACTTATGTTCACACATTAATAGCTGCCATTGAAATAGCCGCCATTGAATAAGTAGAGAACAAAAACACATCAATCCAACTGTTTAATCCGAGTTTCCCGAGTGGCCACAAATTGTAAGGATAGATGAAATAAATTTGTTGTGGTATTAGAATACATTTCCTGATCTGGATAATTTCATTTCCATCGGTGTGCGTTACAGCCGTTTGTGAAGGAGCGTCACGGACTGACGTTACCGTGACTTTAAGTCGTGACCTTTGACCGAATGAACTACCGGTAAGTTACTTTCCTCAACAAAATCTGGACCGCAGCATAAAATGGAGAATAGCTGTACGACTTGTAAAAGTAAGTCATCCTTTTTAAGCTGTGAAGCAGAGTTCAGCGCGATAATTTCATTTAAAACCTGCGTTTTCGGCTTCGAATACATTTTTGCACTGAAGTGTCAAGTGTTGGGAATATGCTAATTAGTTCAAATTTCAGTGAAATTACTCAATTTTCGAAGACGTTTTATAAAGCGCTCGCTTAAAAACCCAGACTAGTTTTTGCATGATGTATAAGGAGAACACTTAGACACGTTATAGCCAAAAAAACGAGCCCGATTGAACAATGGCCACATATCGAATAGTAGTATATAGAGTATTAGTCAAATACCGTTTTGAAGCATATTCAATTTTTTTTTTCCTGTTTTAAGCCTCCCAGCGTTAACAACCATCGCAAGCTCGGTTGTTAACGCTGGGAGGCTTAAAACAGGAAAAAAATTGAATATGCTCCAAAACAGTGTTTGACTAATGCCCTATATACTACTACGGGGAAGGGGGGAAGGGGAGGGATTCCTATTAGATAGAAACGACCCCGCTGTTATACCGCTCGAACAGCGGCAATGGTTCGAGGAACAAACAAGTGTGCCGAACAATCAAGCAACTGTCAACTTCCCGAGGCCATTCAAAACCTCCCTCCAGAGCTTCGTGAGAAAATCCTGAAGGCGTATATCGCCACAGAGCTTTGCCAGCGAGCGGATTTGGGCTGGGACAAGGTACACGAGCATATTTCAAAACTGCCTTTCTGTCAATTCATGCAGCAGATTGTACCAATGATAATTTGCTTTGAATATCCGGACTGCTATTTCGAGGGTTGTTGTTTCCCCTGTTCCGAAAGGGAAGGAACTCTTCATAAAGTATCGCTAAGCCCGCCGATGGAGTTAATACCTCTCATAGAAAACAGCAGTGAGTACAAGAATTTTTTAAAAGTATGCTCCTGGGATGGTTATGATTGGCACGAGTGGCTCCTTTTTGTCAGGGAGCGTTAGCGAAAAGCAAGCATCACAAGTGTGAGAAAAAAGGAATTCGCCTCAAGCATAGCAGCAACGATATCGCGCGCAATATCGCGAACATTTTTTTGCCACTCAGGAGTGAAATATTCGTGGGCGAGAAACGCAATCAAGTGGAAACTGACGAGCGTGTTTTTATAATATGCAAATAAAACCGTCTGTTTCTAAAAGTCAGTTCGAAGCGGAGGGCTCTGTTATTTTTTTTATCAGTTCAGCTTCAAGTCTGCCGCGGATGTCTTTCTCCAGTTTCTGAACATCAACATCAGCAAGCTTTCTCTTTGATGGTTGGCGAAGCATCTTTGCTCGGACTTGTTCCTTCAGTGAGTTATACTGTTGAAACTCGGAAAGGATGGTGTCAAACTCGTGGGAAGACACTTCGTTGTTATTCAAAGCTTTGGAGAGCAATCTGTTGATTGTATCCCGCTTGGCAACGGCGAGCGTGGTAATCTCTTGATGTTTTTTTTATTTTCGAATCAAGTTTTTTGCTGGCGATTATCAGCCCCGAAGAAACGAGAGTGAAACACCCCCCAGCGCCGCCTAAAGGAACTGTTGCCGGCAGGCCAACCACAGACAGAGCGGAGCCAAAACTAGCGCTGGAAAACGCTGTCGAGAGAACACTGGAGCCGGCAGCACTCCAATTAACGAATTTCCTTGCCCGTTTGTATTTTTTAGCAACGAGGCGATAGTGGCCGACCTCATGGTCCAAAGTGTTGGCAATCTCGTTGATCTTTTGCAAGCGGAAATTTTCAGAAGACGCCGCCAGTACAGGATAGAGAGGCACGGCAGGCGGCGCGCTTGTCAACACATTTGCTGAAGACATTGTGTATATAAAAGAAAATCTAATTTAACCCTAATTCAAAAAGAAGCAGGAAGCCCTTGAAATCAAAGAGTTCTGTACGGGTCCGCAAATGATCCCAGGACCGCAAATGATCCCGGACCGCAAATGATCCCCAAATTGGACCGCAAATGATCCCGGACCGGAAATGATCCCCGATAGGGACCGCAAATGATCCCGACTGAAAAATGAGGAATGGCATGGATGGTGGGATGGTGTGGATAGGGAATTGGCGTACGTGAATACCGATGTTTTCTTTTAAAGCCATCTTATAATTATAGTGGCTTACAACTTGCTTTTTTTTCGTATTTTCGACTAAATTTTGTTGCTAACTACGATGTTATTAATATCACCACTCAATCATCAAAACACGACTTGGCTTGCATTTCTTTGCTCAGTAAAATCATGATCAGTGTAACATACGCTACATATCCTCCTTTGTTAAACATTGATAGTTCGGTGTTATAGTCAAATCACATTTTATCAGCTATTAACGCCACTCTTCTAAAGTTTTAAACTAAAATCTAACCATGAAGCAACTATTAAGGAAGACGCTGTCACCTGAGTAGACCCACAAGCCTACAACGCTTCATCACGCTGTAAAACACCTATTGTGTAGCACTGGAAATTTGAACAAATTTATTTTGTAATTTTTCCTCGGTCGTATTTTGGCTTTGATTCCTCGGAAGTGACTACTTGAGTATTCTAAGAAGCCAAAATTCCAAGTTATAGTTATGAAGTTCAGCCTCATGACCAAGCAAGGCCAAGGCTTGCACTTCGTTTTGACAAGTTTGCTGTACGATAGATGTTTGATACTATCGCCAGGATCGCTACTGGGATTTCGAGAATGTTTACAAGTATGTGTTTTCCTAAGACTTCTAATTCAATAGATCGTCTTCACGTGACGTATTTTTATCCTCATCAGGCATAAGAGGCGGTATATTTATATCTGTTTACAATTAGCGTGCTTCGTTTGGAAACCAGAGCATTTTGAATTTCAGGGTTATTGAGGTTGCGTGACACAACGCTACGATCGAGTTTGTTGAAAAATATATACTTATCTCATGATTTTGAGCCTTTTTAGAAGTTAGAGCATTAGGAAAAGTGCTTATTTAAATGCTTGTTTGTTTAGTACTGATAATCAGTGGCCTAGAAAGCCAAAGTAAGTTCCAGATGTTTACACTATATTCCAGCAGCCATATTGGTGTATCACGGATGTATACCAACATGGCGTTTTCTTACTGGGCTCTGTAAATTTCTGGGAAACATTTACGACGAATTTCTGAGGTTTGGGGAAACGCACAGGCCTAAAACTTGGAGAAGTGTCTTATTTAGTTATCTTCTATAGCGTACATCACAATTTCTTAGCTTTTTCCATTGGTTGGTTTTCGATTTATTATTTTGTTTATTGCGTGACAGTGAAAACGATCTGTACCGTTCGAAGAACAAAACAGCAACTGTGGAATATTTGTTTGTAAAATGATAAAACATGTTTTTTAGTTCATAATTTTTGTACATGTTCTCACCTTCCTCTGATATAAATCCATGCCATTCCTTATTTTTTAGTCGGGATCATTTGCGATCCAATATGGGGATCATTTCCGGTCTGGGATCATTTGCGGTTTAATTTGGGGATCATTTGCGGTCCGGGATCATTTGCGGTCCTGGGATCATTTGCGGACCCGTACAGTTCGCCATTCTCATCTTTGACGCTAATAGTGATGCTATTTAAAAACTTGTCTATAGAGCAGTCACGCAAAACCTGTTGCGGAGAACCATGGTAGCTTACCTTTTCAAAAGGCTTCCCTTTTATATCAAACAGGGCTAAGACATCTGAATTTTTGCTATTGAACAGATTCTTTTCTTCGTCGATCAAATCACAATGAATAAAATATGTCGTTGGAGATGTAAGCCGTTTTACGAATGTTATAGGCAGCAACTTTCGCCCAATACCAAGCAAATCGGCTAAATCGCGATCAAGTTCAATCGGTTTTAACCCAAAATTTTTGATTACAAGCTGGCCAACAGGTTGATTTATTTCTGTTTCAAGGGCATATTTATATTTTGCGAACAGACCGTCCATTTCTTTTGCCAAGCTTTCTAAATTATAATGTCCTGGGGATAATTTACTAATTGATAAAGCTCTATCTCTGTCTTTATCTCCCAAGGAGGCTGAACCTTCTTTTTTCAAAGTGTCCCAGCTGTTGAATAAACTACAAGAAATGAGTTTCATGAAATGTACTTTCGGAATCGGGTCTTCAAAATAGATAGTCTGTCCATTCTCTTGTGTGAAAATAGAGAGAAGAACCATTTTATATTTAACAAACAAATTTGTGTTCAAATACAATGGCGAATTTGCGGGAAGGTCCTGAGTTTGTGAAAAAAGCAGCAATCGCAAAGGAAAAGGCGTGGACAAATTTTTTAAACCACTTTCCAAAAGCGGAAAAAGGCCGGTTCGTTTCACAAGAAAGCATCGACGAGAAAAATAACGCAACCGCAGAGGTGTTTATCAAAGAAAGCGAAGGCTCGTTACAAAGCGTCTTCGGCTCAGACAGGCGGTATTGGAGTGCGGAAATGAAACAAGCGCTAGGTTTGGTAGACAGCGGCGGTTTTCCTTATGAATTGTCGCCACTTGGTTCAAAAGTTTCCTTGCCCATGCCCGCGGAACCTTTCGACGGAAAAGCGCCAAGCTTGAAGAAAATATTCAACGCCGAAATCAAAATCTACGTCACGCCTGGGCAATATTTCACGACAAAATTCCGAGAAATATTTCAAAAAACCAAACTCAGGCATACTTCTGGAGCCGAATCAAAACACTGGTTAGGAGGGCCTGACATGAAATATTGGCCGCAACAGCTCAACTTCGCCGTTTTTTTGCGCGACACAAGGTTGTGGAATTTCTCGCGACATCTTTGACAACGGAATAAATCTACCACCGCAGATAAGAGCTTTTTATATCTTCCACGTGTATTTCACTGTCAGGCGCATTTTGTACCAGCTAGGAGGAATTCAGAGCATGAGCGCTTTGCCCGGAGATCCGCCTTTCAGCCAATTCAATAATCATTATGACGTTGCTTCATACAAAAGGCTATGCAGCGAGTTCGGCATAGACCCCTCGAGCGATTTTCGCTTCACACACGGGGCAAACCACGGGCTTGGAAGTGTTTACGTCTATGCGGGCGGCGCGTCGAAAACTGACTACCTATACCCGGGATGGAACAAATTCAGTGATGAAGGCGGGAAAGCGATTCAAGGAAACCTCATCTATTACATCGAGCCGGGTGCTTTTGGGAATGCTCAAGCGGACTGGTTCGCGCCAAACACAGCATCTGGTTTGACGCAGGCCGGGTTATCGAGAGTTAATCAGTCAATCGATGCTTTCGTTTATTGCATCCTGGGCGCGCAGGTGAACGTGCGCAGTAGTATTCTTGGCGAAGGAGGGACAGCGAAAGAAGCCCAGAGCGATTTTCTTGTTCTGGTGGAAGACGCGATCAGACAGCCCGACCTGGCCGAGAGCGTGCAAAGGTACCAGCTCGCGGTGGATCAAGCGAAGGTTAGGCTCAATCTTACTGTAGCCCCCATGACCTGGCTTATGCCCGCGCAAATGATAATCAACACCGAAAGCACAATCGGTTACAACAACAAGCCGAAACAGGCGGTCTCTGGGATGAAACTGGGGGTAAACAACGAGGTAAACCCGGAGACAAAAAAAGCTGCGCTCAAACTAATGGCAGGCGGCCCATCAAAAATTAAACCTCCCAACAGCCATCCTTCCAACCCGATACACAAAGCCGCAACAGCCGAATCAAGGAAATCAGCTTCGACCGAAACTCAACAAGCACAACCAACGGCGCAAAAAATAGAGCCCAAGGCTCCAGATAAAACACCGCAACACGAAATAAACAAAACATCGGTAATTGTCGGTGTAGTAGGATTATCGGCTTTGCTGTTCATAGCTTGGCGGTAAGCTACCGCTGCTTCTTAAAATATTTTTCGAACAAAAAGGCTACCGCGGCAAGAATAAGCAGCAAGGTGTGCTCGGCCAGAAACCCGACGACTTGGCCCGCAGCTTTGAATAGAAAATTCACAATCGATCAAATTAGCCCGGGCAGCAGAGAACCAAGTTTCGCGCCAATATCTTTTAGGCCTTTTCCCAAAGCTTTTCCTGTGTCTTTCAAAGCATTAGTGATTGAACCGACGACAACCCCTGTTGTGGCCCCCGCGGCGAGAAGAATAGCGGTCAATGTCACGCCATATTTTTTGAAGATCTCTTTGATTCTTTCCAAGAGAGGCCGCGTCCTTTCTCTTTCCGCAATCTGAGTTTGCAAACGCGCGAGCTCTTCGTTTCTTTCTGCCACTCTCTCTCTTGCGGCTTCTATGGCGGAGGGCGAGGCGTTCTCATCTTGGATGATTGCCTGGTCTTCCTCGTTTTGGCGCTGCAGATCGCTTTCGCGCTCTTTCAGGTCGTCCAATGGTTTTGTTTGGTTGAGCCTTTCTTCCATGGCGTTTGTTTCACTTTCTTTTGCTGCGAGGCTGGCCCTGAGTCTGTCAACCTTGGCTTGTTCTTTTTCTCTGTTTCTTGCTTGTTTTGTAAGCGAGTCCAATTCTTTTTTCTTGTTTTCAAGATCGGTTTGATAGTTCTTTTTCAGCTGTTTCAGCCTACGCAGCTCTGCTTCACTTTCAAGATTCGAACCTTGTTTATCCTGAATGTCATCAATCTGAGCATTAGTTTGCTCGATTTTACGTCTCAGAACTTCCACTTCTTTCTTTTCTTCTTCTCTTTGCGAATAGAGTTTTTCCGCCTGTTGTAGTTGGATCTCTGCCTCTCTTAAACTTTGGCGGGTTTCTCTGATAGTATCACGGTCTTCATCTATGATGTCGTCAGCTCTTGGCCCCAAAGCTGCTTTTTTTGCGTCTGTGAAAGCCTTTGTAACCCTTCGTCGCCAATCTTAAAAATTTTGGACTCACCCCCCCTGGGGTCAAATGAAACGATCTCAGATTCATTACCTTTTTTGCTGAAACCAATTGGGCCCAATTTTTTGAAGTCTACCTTCGGGAACCATCTTCTGATTTTTTCTTTTGCACTTTCAATCGTGGCCGGTTTGTCATCGGGATGTATGAAATCACCGAGCAAAGGGATATCTTCCAGAAAAGAAGTGTCAGGCAGGCCGGACTGCTCGTGCTGCATAGTATGCATTCCCGTTTGTTCACCCCCGTGGTAGGGGGCGCCAGGTTGGTAGGGAGTGGATGCCGCACCTGGTTGAAAAGGTTGGGTTCTTTCAGCCTCTTGTCCGTCATCATCGTGGTCAAACTGATTGTCAAGGTCCGGGTCTTCGTAATCAAATTCGCCGCCGCCTTCCGCCATAGCAATATATTTCATTCCTGTTATTTTAAATTAGAAAAAAATCGCCGGTGTATTATACAATGTCAGTGCCAGAGAACCTTCGCCCAACGTACAACAAAAAGACATTAAACGCCATGAAGGCCAAGCGCGAGGTCAATCGAATCACCTTTGGATGCACTGAAGCCAACCCTAGCGATAAGCTGTATGTTTCAGTGCCCAAGCTGAACGAGAACGAGGTTCTGGTACCCGGCTCGCTAGCGCTTGTCTTTGACATCGACCTTTCTGGAGGACACGCCGACAACTTCCTTGTCCAGAACGTCACGCTGGCGCTCGTTGACAAGCTGGTCGTGAAGTTTGGAGGCACTATCCTGCAAGACACGGTTGGCTACGACATCTACAAAGTCTTTGAAGACCTTTTCCTTTCGCAGGAAAAGCGAGACTGCATGTTTCTCGAAGGGGTTCAGAGCGAGGATCTATGCAAGATCCGCTCAGGTGCGGGAGACAAGAAAACCTCGGGCGTCAACGCTGAAAACAAGCTGAACGAGGTATACGGGAAAAAAAATACCGCATCCGTCTCGACCATCAGATCGTAACTGACCACGGCGTTTTCTACCCCTAGGCCCTTTACAGCAACCTCACGTTCGTTGTAACCCTTGCACCAGCTTCACACGTGGTCAAAGGCTCTGAAAAAACCGAGCTGAAATACAAGCTGACCAACATCCGGCTCGCGTACGAAATTATCCGCAGCAAGACTCTAGCAGACGAGGCACGCAGCGCTTACGCCAGCGGCAAAGAGTTTGCCTATGACCACGTGCAGCGCCTTAAAATGGTGTCTTTCAAAAAAGAAACTGACACGAGGCTTAACATCAAAGTCGACGCCCAAAGAAGGTCACTAAAAGCCATCCCCCTACTGTTCAGAAAAATACATCTTCCCGGATCTGACGAAAGTCAGCGTCACGATCAACGGCTCGCCCAACATGATTTTCAACGACGGCATCGAAGGCAATGTCATGTGGGAAAAGGCCCACCCCTTCTTTGTGAAAGAGAAAAATAAACTCTAGCACATGAATGCGACAAAGTTTTACACCGATGATAAGTTCGGGCTTTTGATTAATACGGGCTCCATGGCGGATCAGTCGATGCACGGAAGCGGCACGCGCATTGTGAACAGTACAGACGGTGTCCAGCTGGAAATTGAGCGGAAAGCCGAAGGCTCAGGCGACGTGAAATACCACATATTCGTAATCTCCGACTCCCAGTTCAACATTATGGACAGACAGTTTGATTCTTTGCAGAATTGAATATGAACATGGACCCAAGCAAGATACCCTTCAACGCTCTCATTGCGGGGCCGACTAATTCAGGCAAATCAAGGTTTGTGGTGGACCAGATCTACGGCACTTTCCGCTTCAAGTTCGACTACATCGTTCTAATCTGCCCAACATTCGCGCACAACAAGACCTACCACAGAATTGGTGAAAACGATCCAAGAATGAATGTGATAGTATGCGAGCAGCACGACGTGGAAAAATGGTTGAAGCTAGTGAGATGGCTTTTCGAGGGCGCCAACACGCTCATAATACTCGATGACTGCGCAGCCTCCAAAGATGTGAAAGGGGGTACAGGCGAGCTGGTGAATCTCGCCTTTTCTGCTCGACATATGGGCATCAGCGTTTGGGTGCTGACTCAGAAGATGATCGGCATAACGGCTTCCTTCCGGGAGAACGTGGCGGCGATCGTTCTCTTTTACACCCCCTCGGCCAAGACCACGAAAGCCATTTTTGATGATTACGCTGGCGAACTCTCTCAGGATGAGTACAAAGGTCTGATTTCAAAGCTGAAAGAGCGAAAGTTCTCTTATCTTGTGTTCTCGCTTCGCCACCCCTACGGGGTAAAGTTATTTTGAATAAAAAAATGAAAGCTGTATATATTGTTGCACAAGTGCTGGAGAAGAGAACGTCGTGACAGAAGATGTTTTAAAACTAGTGGAAGCCGAGCTGGAAGCCGAGCTGTCGAGGGGGCCAGCTGGTGGTATAGTGTCAACCGCCCCTAGACCTGACATTCCTGCTCTTCGTGAGCAGCTGGCCGTGGTGGTATCTACAGGAAAAGCCAAAGAGGCCATCGGAGTGCAGTTAACCCACGAGCGGGTGAAGCGCCTGAGTGATAAAGATGTCGAGAAATACACCAAACGCTACGAGACGTACGTAGGCTCAAAGAAAACAGAAAGTTTGATCGACAGGTTCATTTTTTTGCAACCAAAGCGGTCGGAATGTCCGTCAAAATCAAAGACATCGACGCTTATCAAAAAGAACTCAGAAACGACTACATCTTAAACAAAGAGCTCTCCAATCTGGCCGGCAACCTTGCTTTGAAGTGCGGCCGGTTTCTTGCTGCGGCCAACGCGGCGCTGATCACCACAAAACATATTGATTTTAACTCGCATTTGGAGAGAAAGGACGAAGCAAAATTGGACGAAATTCCGCAGCAATCCTCAACAACTGCTGAGGGATTGCAGACAAATACTGAGTGATTTTTTCTAAGCATTATTATATTTGCTTCAGAATGTCTACAGAGCAATCCGAGAGCGCACCTGCCGTCACGGCGCATTCTCAGGGCGAGACCCAGACTGCACCTGCCGTCGATATCACACAGCAAGCGACAACTCCAACTGCAACTACGCGCGTAAAAAATCCCAAGCGTGTGGATGCTGGCAAATTGGTTGCTGAAAGAACGCGGCTGGCCCAGGAACAACAGAAAAAAGCCGCTGAGGCTTATATCGCGAAAAACAAGGCGAAAGCCACCAGAGCGGCCCCCGAGCCAGCCACGACTACAGAAGGCGAAAGCCCAAAGTGCAGGGGAGAAAAAAAAAGCAGCCTCAGCACGAACCAATGGCTTGCTGTTGGCAGCTTAGTCGTTTCACTGGTCGGGATTTATTACAAACGTGAAGAGCTTCAGGCCGTATTCGGCAAAAAAACGCCTGAGCCCGCGCGTATTGAGCCAGAACCTGCTCGCGCGACACGTCGAAAAGTTTTAAGACAAATGGATTAAACATTTCCGCGTGTAATATATTGACATGAAGAAAGTTGACGTTCCCCAAATTCTTATCTCTTTCTCCGCCATTTTTGGCATCGCGCTGGTATGGTGCGACTTCAACGTAAAGGTTTTTTATACAGTCCGCGATGTTTTGAGTGCAACATTGCATGACGACAAGGCCGCAGAAAACGTGGAAGAAGAAGAAGAAGAAGATATAAATTAATTTCCTTTTAAACTTTTGTTCTTTCCTTGTTATAACCAACCATGGCCCACGAAGTTCCTGTCAATGCCTTGGATGTTGCTTTTTTCTCTCTTGGAAAAGTGCGTTCCGATAAGTATATAGAAAATGCCAAAAAAGGTTTTCAAGTTGTCTTTGGTGAAACTTTCCCAAACATGAATGAAGAAACTTTTGAAATTATGTATAGGAATTTTCGCAGTTTTCAGGAAAACTACAATATCCCCCAAACCGTAGAAAACGTAAAAGCCGCAAAAATTGTAGGAGACCTTTTTCACATTCTTTCTCGAGAATTAGACGCATAAAACGCAGAAGACGCGGAAGATCCAGAAGATGTAGAAAGAGTTGGGCAAGCCAACATAAAAAACCTTGCCCAAGTCTTAAGAGAATTTATTAAAAACAGTTCGACATAAATTAATTTTGTTTAAACTTTTGTTAATTTTTTTCTTAATATCAAAGGTTACTATGTCAGACGACAACAAGCTTGTTAAGACCGTCATTGACGCCGCTACTCTCACTGGCTTGGTAGCTGGCATAGGCTGGGCCGCAAAAAAGGTTACAAAAGAGAAATTTACTTCTGATCCCAGCGACAGTGCTAAGAATTACGTAAAGTTCACCGCCGTGAAGGCGGGCAGCATTGCGCTCAAAGAGTACCTCGAGGACAAAAAAATCATCCCCACCAGAGTTTAAAATTAATTATTTAAAAAAAAGACTTTGCTATATAACACCATGGCAAGCATCGCGATTATGGTTGGTGGGGCTGTGTTGAATGCCACGGCTTTTATCGCAGGCAATTATCTGACGAGGGCGCTTGGCGGGGGCGACAAAGCTGCACTTGAAGAAAAAAAGCGCCATGACAAAGCTCTCGAGGCCTATCAAACGGCTTACGCCAAATACACGCGCGACCGCACCCATCTTCTCGACTGGATTGCGACCAACGCGCAAATAAAGGCGGAGGCCAAGCAGAACTTCACCAACACTGACTATGCCTTCACACTCTACAACCAGGCGCATCCTGACGAATGAATGATACCCCCCAAAGAGCCCAAGTTCTCAGATTTCTATCAGCCAAGCGAGCAGCAGAAAAATGGTGAACTCATGTTCGTGGGCGCCGGGGCGCTCGCTCTGGGCTACGCAGCCTTCCGGTTCCTTTAAACTTTAAACTCCTTCTTATAGTAAAGCGATGGACGACAAACTCGCAAAGATATACTACGGCCCGGGGGGGCCACTGGAAAGGTATCGCCGCGATCAAAAAATTAGCCGAGGCCGCCAAGGCGCTCTGGCAGATATTCCTTCCCGCGCTGAGGCGAATTCCTCGGCCGAAATTCGACGTTCCCACACCCAACGCGGTCCACCAGGCGGACCTTCTTTTTCTGCCACACGACAAACTGCCCCTCGGGCGCAAAGTTTTCAAATACGCGCTGACCGTTGTCGACGTGGCCAGCCGCTACAAAGAGGCCGAACCCTTGACTTCGAAAAATTCTGATGAGGTCGCCCAGGCCTTTCAGAAGATTTACAAGCGCGCGCCTCTGAAATGGCCTGAAATGCTGCAGGTTGACCCCGAGCGCGAATTCATGGGCGCCGTCACAAAAAAGATGGAAAAGAACAAACATATATCCGGCGCGGGCGCGTTGACATTCACCGCGACCAGGCCATTGTTGAACGTTTCAACCGCACCCTGGCTGAGCGCTTGTTCGGGCATCAGTACGCCGTAGAAATGCGACTTCCTGAGGGCCACCGGTCCACTGCCTGGGTCAAAAGACTTCCAGAAGTTGTTTCGGCTTTGAACAACGAGGTAACAAGCCTTATCGGCAAGAAACCTGCCGTTGCCATCAAAGAAAAAGCTGTTTATGCAAGGCCATCGACATCTTATTCAAGGCCTGTTGGAAAAAGGGAAAAAATACTCTCCTCCCTTGTCCAAGTTCGTTTTCTCAGCCCCGAGAGCTTGAAGGCGGTGTAAAAAGAGCCACGGATCCAATCTGGTCTTTGAAAGTTTTCAGCATTGAAAGATCTTTTACCAAACCGAATCAACCCGTTCTCTACTATTTGCACGACGGTCCCATGCGCGGCTTCGTCCGTGAAGAACTGCTGGTTGTCCCTCCAAACACTACTCTTCCTCCGGCTGACGTGAACTAAATGTGAAATTCGATCGGTTCGGTGTGTATCCCATCGGGCAGCACCCACCGCTTGTCGTAATAACCGCTCAGCCCCAGCTTCTTCTGCTCGTATGTAACCATTTGCCCGTCCCGCATCCTGAAACCTCTGTTGGTTGCCATGTCTTTGCGTCCTTCCAGCGCCGCCTTAAAACGCTGCCACGTGATCTCGTTTTGCTTCTTCGTCACCGCCTTCGTGCTAAACTTCTTTTTTTTTCACCCTCTGCTTCGTCGACGTAATAACACTTCCAGCAGAGCGCGATCATCCGGCTGCCCTCGCACTCAAGCTTGAAGAGACCTGGGGTGCGGCCGCTCCACTTATCCCAAGCCAGCCAACAGTTTTTTTTGCGCCTCAAATTCTGGCTTCAGATCCGGCCGAACAATGTCCTCGAGACGCTTTGCAGAGATAGCCATGTAGTTACTGTCCGTGTCCATCTGGATCAGCTCAAAATCTCTTTTGTCGAAATACCTGTCAAGAAATTCGTAATAGAACTCCAGCATCCGCAGTTTTGCCAGCTGATAGACAGCGATTCCAACTCGAAACGGCCGTCTGATTGTGATCCGAGACTTCCGACTTTCCAACTCATACGCCTGCCCGATCTCGTTAAGATCAGAGTAATACGCGCTTCGCAAGGCTCTGTCGACTACCTTCTCGTCTTTGGTGTAAATCACGTTTGTTTGCCGCTCCAAAGCTTCAATGAGCTTCCCGTACGCGCTGTTCCCCAGCAGTTTGAACACTTCAGCGAGCAGCGCCTTGCCTTTATCCACGTCTCCTGTCCGGCGCGCCTCCGTCACCTGCTGCACGAACCAGGGGAAGATCTTGGCCGGTTGGTAGTCGATTGTTCTGTAAACCTTTGTGACTACCACCCCGTGGTTCACGTACCACAGCAGCAGAGAGGCCTACACCAACAACCCTTCTGCAGACAGCGCCCCCACAACTTTTTTTCCGTCTCCGTGCTTTCTGCCGGTTCTGGTTAAGTAATCGCGCCTTTGTTTCGGTACAGCCTCGATAGGTACCTTTTTGTTGTAAAAGAAAGGACACATCTCCTCAAACTTTGGACGCAAGCGCTCCGGAATCTCTATATCGACTTCGGCAAATCCAAACCAGCTACTTTCTTTGATCCTGTGCGTCAGTACAGGAGCCGCCTCCGCTTGGAACTCGCCGCTGTAGTGCACGACCCTTTCCTTCCCGTAAGACTTTTCATTGAGCATGGTCGAAAGATAGAGGGCGTAGGCGTCATAACCAAGGATATTTTTGCAAAGACGTGGTTCTGATATTCGATGAGACCTTATCTCTGTGACATCAACTTCGCTGTACCTTGTGAAAACAAGGCTCGGGTCCCCGACAACAGCTTCTTTCAGCATCTCATACGCGTCTTTGCCCGGGCTGTAAAGCTCTGCGCCACGATCAACCCCTCCCCGGAGCAAGTAATGCAAACTCACGCCTGGGATGCTGACAGCGTCTTTCAGAATGTCGATTCCCTTCTCGGTGTAGAAGTTTCTCATCTTTTCCAGAGCCTCAAGGTCGGGAGCCACATGGAGATTGTTGTAGTAACGCAGCCAGTCTGAGAAGGTGCGCATGCCCTTTTCTTTGAACAATCGCTGACACCCCTCCCATTCATCCCACGTGAGAACGTATTCGCCGTTGAAGGAAACGGAATCCCCAAGTGAGCAAGAACATGGTTTTGTTCCCGTTTTTTGCCACTCTGACTTTGGGCGATTTTTCAGCAAGGCGGCCAGCGAAGTGGTTTTTGATCAGATTCAGATCGTAACTGCCTGAGTTGAACCCGACGACAGGAACCTGGTTGGACTATTCCTCGATTTTTTGTCGCTGCGCTTTTGGAAGCAGGTACACGTCTTCTGGCACAAACTCCGCTCGCACCTGGGCCCGGATGTTTTTTCCGCGTCTCCCCAGCTCTTCCATAAACTTGCGGACCAACTCCGCGGGGTCTCTTTCACAGATGTGGGTGGGCTCTCTTTCAAGGGTGTCGCCAACGCTCGCCGAAATTGGCACGTGCGCGTTTTCTATTGTGAGCGCGGGCGTCGGCTCCTTCCAATGATTATTATCGCCATACGCCTCGAAATCATACAAGATCGCGCGCGGGTAGCTTTTTGTTTCGGCCCGCGGTGGATCAGCGACGATTTTCCCAACTTCGCACGCCCATGCCTCGATAACTTGGTAGCCAGCCTCTTGCAGGAATCTTGTGCGTTTCATTGTGGCTTGGTACCTATCTTCGCGCGTTTGGTTGCTGCGGTCAATGATTTTGTCGCGATCTTGCGGGTAACATTTTCGACACGCGTGCCAGTGGCAGCCGTGGTATTGAAATACAGTCTTCGTTGCGTGGTTGTACCCGTCGACAGGCGTGCGCTCAACCCAACGCTCGCCGCCATGCCCGCACATTGCGTGGTGAATGTGGATTTTCCGCCGCTTGGCTTCTCGATCAAGCCACCAAAGCGATTCTTTGGAAGCGTTGTGTTTTGGATAGAAAGCTTTCTCGAAAGCTGTCTGCGGGGCTTCGACCCTTTCCCCCGGGCAATCGATTACCGTTTTTCCTTCACTGCAGGTTTGGAAATGAGGTTGGAGACTGCAAACTTGTGTGAATCTCGCTCTGCAATGCGTGCATGCATAATTTTTGGCCAACCTCGCAATATCTTTGATGACGAACGCGTGCCCTTCGTAGATACCGATTGTCAGAATGTTCTTCAAACTAGCTGATGGGTTTCGTCTAAGGTGCCATACCACTTCTTCCCCCCTCTCGGGCTCATACACCCGGATGCCGAGCCAGTCCGAAAAAGCTGTATCTTGATTCAGATACCTTTCAACCTTGTCTAATTCATCCAGAGACGTTTTTGGGCAGTCGGTCGGCATGGTCTTGAGTTTGAAGAAACTCTTGGCTAGACCGCGGGCTGCTTTTGTGCTTCGATCGACACGCGCTCCTCGGTGCACAGCGATACAACGCCAAAGACACAAGTTGTCTTTATACGTGTCCAAAGCCACCATCGACCCGCCATGGGCAAGGTTGCGCAGCCAGTCCGGCAAAGAGCTTGCGCCCAACAACGGGTGACGGTCAATCACAACCTTCAGGTCAACATTAAAAAAGCTTACAAACTCCCACTTTGTTGATGGTCTCACGATTTTGTCATGGTCCAGGCGTTTCGTCTCTTCTTCACTCAGCCATTCTTCTGCCTCTGCCAGTCTGTTTATCCAACGTGAGCCGTGGTTTGTGTAGCACAGAATCACCGTTCCATCTTCAATGTTGCGCAACTGATGCAAGAAAACATGCCTCAGGTAAAACGATGTGTCAACATTTTCTCGAATTTTTTCCATTAAGTTTGTTGTTAGGTCTTTTTCCAGACCTCTGATGAAGCGCCATCGAATATAACGCCATCCTTTACTCTCTTCCCCCTCATGTCTTGCATCATCGAACAGGCCCAGAATCTCATTCTGGTAGTCTGTCACTGTTCGGATGTTCTGTGCAGGATAAGGGTCGTACTCCCTCAGAAGCTCTTGCTTTTTTCTCACCTTTCTTTTCCGGGGAGGGGGTCTTGGTTGGTAAGGTTTTGGAAGTAAAGGTTTTTGCAAACGCATCTCCGTTTCTTGGGAAATAGGTTCATCCAGCACGTTCTGAACAATCTTTCTAACAGCTGGCTCGTTTTCTGAAAGTAATTGCTGTAAATACTGCAACGTTGCTGGATCAAATTTTGCAAACTCTTCTTTCAGAATTTCTTCAAGTTTTTGGGCAACATCAGACATGACGTCAACGATATAACTTAAAGTGCTCATTTCATTGACTTGAGCTCAAGCAAAACAAGTTCAAAAGTTTTCTTTGCTTTTTTGTGTCTGCGGATTAGCCGGTGTTTTAGTGCGCTCTCCCCGCAAGAAATGCAAAGACGGTAATCACACAAAACCCCAACTCCACAGCTGCCACACGCGCGGGAATTTTCATTCCTTTCTTGAGTTGGTAGTTGTGCTGCCTGCAGTAAACGCCGACACAGCTCTTTCCGCAGTTTTCTTTCCGGCTCCGCATCAACCACGCACGCTTGTTTGTTCCTCGAACCATTGCCGCTGTTCGAGCGGTATAACAGCGGGGTCGTTTCTATCTAATAGGAATCCCTCCCCTTCCCCCCTTCCCCGTAGTAGTATATAGGGTATTAGTCAAATACTGTTTTGAAGCATATTCAATTTTTTTCCTGTTTTAAGCCTCCCAGCGTTAACAACCGAGCTTGCGATGGTTGTTAACGCTGGGAGGCTTAAAACAGGAAAAAAATTGAATAGGCTTCAAAACGGTATTTGACTAATACCCTATATACTACTCGAATAGTTGGTTTGTAATTATGAAGTGAAACTCGATTTGCTAGGACTGTGGTGAAACCTTATCAAAGAATATGTTTTCTCGTAGCAAGAACAATAATAATAATAATAATAATAAAATATTTATATAGCGCCAATCCACTATTTGTCCATGGCGTTTTACATTACACAAAAAAAATATTTAAAAAGCTAAAAAAGGGGAGGGGAAAAAAATAAAAAAAGATCATCTAAAAATTAAAATAGTTAAAAAGCTTGTTTAAAAAGATATGTTTTTAAATGCCGTTTAAAAATGTCAATCGAACTACTGGATCTTAGTTCAAGTGGGATCGAGTTCCATAGTCTCGGTGCCGCCACAGCAAATGCTCTCTCTCCATATGTTTTCAGTCTAGCTTTCGGGGTCGCCAGAAGGTGTTGAGAGGACGATGTTAATTTCCGTTGAGAGGTGTTGTACCTAAGTAATTCACTGATGTAGTAAAGCGCTGTTCCATTGAGAGCTTTGTAGACCAGTAGGAGAATTTTAAAAATTATACGGTAGCAAACAGGTAACCAGTGGAGCTGTTTTAGGACAGGGGTGATATGATCAAATTTCCTAGTACGTGTAACAACTCGAGCTGCTGTATTTTGAATAGATTGTAATCTTGAGATTAGATGTTTTGGAAGACCATATAGCAGTGAATTGCAGCTATCTAATTTCGCAGTAACAAAGGCATGAACAACAATTTTAGCACTCTCCTCGTCAATGTACTTTCTGATTTTGGCGATATTTCTTATGTGATAATGAGAAGACTTGCAAATTGATTTTATGTGTTCCTCAAAGTTAAAACACTTATCAAAAATAACTCCAAGATTACGAGCTGAGGATGATGGTACAACTGTCACGTTGCCAATTTGAAGAGACGCTAAAGAAGGACTGGGACGATATCTTGAGCTGATAAGAACAACTTCAGTCTTGTCTTGATTTAGTTTGAGCTTGTTGATGACCATCCAGTTGTCTATATCACGGACACATTGCTCGATAGTAGTTTTACACTCTACCATTTTATCAAGACAGTCAGTTTTAAATGCCACATAGAGCTGGGTGTCGTCAGCATAGAAATGATACTCTAAGTTGTAACGCTTAACAATGTCAGCAAGAGGAGAGGTATATAGTAGGTATAAAAAAGGGCCAAGGACTGATCCCTGTGGGACGCCACGAAATATCATCTAGAACCAAAACGTAGGCATAAACAAAGTTTCAGATACTTCTCCTGTCAAATTAGTTTCTTTCTTCCCCAAGATATAGTCTTTACTACTTACGCAAAGACATTTACGCGAATGCCAATTTATGCTAATTATTCTGCCATTATTCGCCAGCGAGAGTGCGAAAATCGATTTTCTCAAATAATTCGAAAATCCGCCCGTATTTTGAGAAAGAAACCCCGAAACCTTTGAACACTCGTTAATACCTTATTACAAATTGAAAATTAAGACTGGTTTCATTTTTGACCGTGGCCGCAATTTTTGCATTTTGCTCCATTTTTCTGTGCATTTGCTCTTAACATGGCACAGCAACTCGCGACTATTGAGGCCGTTTTTGGCGCGGGTGCCGATAAAGTTGCGCACGAGGCCGAAGTCACTAAGGTCGCTTCGTCTGCCTCCGAGGAAGCTGCAGCCGGAGGAGCAGTTGCTTCCTTGTGAACTTTTATATGGCTCGGACGGGAAGCAATTGAAGCCTTTACAACTCACATTCCCCCAGTTTATGTTGGCTAACATTAAGATCTTAGAAACGTTGCTTTCGTCAAGTCCCAGTTAGGCCCCGGGGGAGGTGCTTTGGGAATTTCTGGGTGGGGAGGTGCCGCTGTGACCCTGGAACCCTTAGCCTATACCAGAGCTAGTTCAGCTGAATTTTGCTGACCTATACTAGAGTAAACTCCCCGAATCCCCCCATCTATTGACACTGTTAAGGCTGATTTGCGTCAATTTAAACTTGCCGATTTAATTTTTTTATATTTTTGAGTGGCAATTTCTGGTTTCCTTACCCTAGATAAAACCTTCAACCAACCAGTCAGTTTTTGTGAAAAATGATACCCTATTCTAGACCCAAACGCTCTGATTTATATACGTTATCCTAGAGTAAACTGCTTGAAAACCATACCCTTCACAGCAGCACATACCTATATTGCCCATATATGGCAGTGCCCACCCCCCCCCCCGGGAGTGAGTCTCAGCAATATCTGGGGTATCTGATATTTCTTGCCGTGAAAGTCACCCGTTTTCAGACTCGGGCTATTCTTGCTTTTGACTAAGATTATCGTGCTACAAAACTGCGCGAGAAGTTTTCCTGGGGCTCAAATGTGGAATATTTGAGTGCGCAAAACTTCGACGCTGCTGACGCACTTAAGCCTCCCGCTAGTACGACTCGCGCTGCAGAACGGTGTTCATCTGGTACCGACGAATTTTGCTTTCGCTGGAACTTTAGTCCTGGTGGTTGCCCCAACCCTAAGTCGTGCAGGTATAAGCATGTTTGCATTCATTGTTCACAGTCCTCTCACAAAGGCAAAGCCTGCACTGGGGCTCCCACTGGGGCTAATCCCAATAACAACAAGTAATGAACGTTTCGCTCTGATTGTTCCCTGCATGCGGCCTCCTTCGATACTTCAATTTTCAACCCGCCTGAGGAATGTCCCTTGAATTTCCACGCTTGGCAAAGAGAACTTTCTTTTCATTTCGACAAAGATTTTATGCTCGATGGTCTGCAAAATGGTTTCAAGCTAATTAAAGAGCTAGATGATTCAGGCATTGCTGGATATGACGCGGTGAATTATACTAGTGCTACCTGCGACGAGTTCAAACCTGAACTGAGTAGTATAGGGGGGCGGTTTGAGACCTAGCCAATCAGAGCGCGTTATTTTAGACACGTGACGCGTCTAGACCAATCAGCGTGCAGGATTTTCGGCTCAGGTCAGCGGTTGCATTAGTTCGCATTAGGAAAGACTAGGGCGAGCTCGGTAAAAGGTGGCCGCGCGGGGTTGGACGCGAGGCCGTGAGGGTCTGGGGACCGGAAGTGACGACAGACCACGTGATCAGTTTTCAAATTTTATTTTTACAATCCAGATTGTGTCCAGGTTAATCCGCTGGTGTAGGGTGCGTCTGGGTAGTATTCGGGTGACCAAAATCGTGTCATACGAATGTTCGTGACGGTTACTTCGTTTCTGTCAAAAGCATACCTTCGTCCTTCCCGTTCGTAGTCGGCAATGTGAGTGAAATGTTCTCGGTGCACGACTTCTTGCAGGCAGGGATACACGGCGCCGGGAATGAGTTTGTTGACCAATTGGTAAAATGTTTTTCTGACTTCTGGGGTGGGTTCGTTGGGGGTGTTGACGGAGGCGTGAATGAACATGGGGTTTCTACCATCGGGCGAAGTGGAGATGAACCAATCCAGTTGGACCCAGAAGATGTACCACACAAGAGGATCAATGGGAAAAGGTAGAGTGTCCCAGGAGCTGGTCCCTTCTTGATGAAGGGTGTGAGCCGTGGCGCTGGCTCGTGTATCAGCGATGGCGTTTCGGGCGCGTTCCAAGGGCGTGAGACCTACGAGTTCGTGAGGTGGCACCCAAATCGGGTGATTTTCGGGACTGACATTCAACTGTTCGTTGGCTCGGAGATCATCGTCATCATCTACGCTGACGGTGTCGTTACTATCCTCGGGGCAGGGACGTCGACAATGACCGCATTGGAAGCTTCGTTCGTTGGCCTTTTTGAAGCAGCGTTTGTGTAGAAATTTTCCGCAACAGGGCATGACGCGACAACGTGTGACGGATTGGATATCTAATTCCAATAAACAGATGAAGCAGGCATCTTTGAACGGAGAGAGTTCGGGTCCCATACCTTGTAATCGTAGACTTTGTCGGGAAGCCATGATAATTACAGCATGTGCTCTGGCTCGCTTCTTTTTAAATAGGAGCGGGTCATGTGATTTTTTTATGTGCCCGGTAGAGGGGGATGGGGGTATCCCCCCTCTGGTGACGTCATGAGAAAGAGGGGAGTTGATTGGTGGAGGTGTGGATTAAAAGAGGAGGGCGCGCGATGCTTGGTTTTGTTTCAAAATGCCGATTACGCGAGGTTTCCTGACGATTGTGGCGGAGGTAGACATGACGTTGGAACAGCTGAGTGATGAGTGGGAACGCGTGCAATCCAAGAGGCGACGCGCTAGGAGTCAGGACGCGCAGGAGTTGTTGAAGAGAAAGTCAAGGTTGATATTGAGGGTGATCCTGAGATTGCAGAAGTGTCGAGGGGAATTGATCAAGATTGATGAAGAGTATGGGAATAGTGTGGAGAGACAGAGAGCCAAAGAAAAAATGGAAGTGCGACTGTCGGACATGTAAAAAAAAACTTTTTATTGAACAATGTTTGTCAACCAAAACCAGAAAGCGTGACATTCTGTGACTGGACAATGATGGATGCTCTCGTCTTGATGAAAACCACAGTTAGGTAATAAACGTTCGTTTGAAATGATGTGTCTGAGTTTGTCGTATTTGGGACAACCCAATGTTTCCAGATCGATCGAAGGAATGTTCAGTGTCTTTAACAATTGTTTTTCCACGTGTCCTCCCTTGTACCCCACCACGGTTCTCTGCCCTTGTTTGTACCTGGAGTAGAGGGTCAGGATCAGGTCTTTGAGTTCTTCGGGTTTGTGGTAGTATTCAGCCTTGAGGGGTTGATAGCTCAATCCGTGGATCTTCTTTATCACAAAGTGTACGGTTCGTTTCTCTTTGTCGCTCAACTCTTTGTAAGGGAGGGGATGCGTCGTTGGTGTTGAAGTTTGAGGATGAGTTTTTGTTGTTGTCGTTTTAAAGCGAAGTCACTGTTTCTTAAGGGATAATCGTCTTCACAGGTTAATGCTAGTTCTTGCATGGAGTAGTGAGTTTTATCCTGAATGAGTTTGACCGTGACTTTAGCATGGAAATGAACTCGTTTACCTGGTTCCTGTTTGAGTTTCTTGTTCTTCTTTTTGTCCGTTTTCTTTCTCTTCTTGGTACTAAGGGGATAGTTGGCGGGTGAATGAGGATTGAGACTATAATCTACCAAACCTTTACCCTCCTCCTGGTCTGGTAACCTATAGCGCGTGGGGGATTCCTCTTGACTGGTTGGCGGTGGCTCCATTTGCTTTCCGATGACTAATCGCGACTGATTGGAGATCAAAGGCTGTCCTCGTATTTATAGGGTTCTACCTCGACCAATCAAGAGCCAGTACTTTCCCATGACGTGGTCTTTCCCCATCACGTGCGCAGTACGTTTCCATCACGAAAGTAATTTTACTTGATTGACAGGTCTGGATGTATAAAAAACGCGCTTGGCTGTTGGGAGTTCACTTGACACGATGGATTGCAGCGAAGAGACTCCCCTGGTTGAAGACAAGACCACCTTGAAGAGAAGGAGGAAAACGAAGCCACCTACCAAGCAGCAAATCCCTGTTGTGAATATGGAGGTGGAAGAGAAGACAGAAGAGAAGAAAGAAGAACCTGATGCTTTACTTTTGTTGATCAAAAAGACCATTGATACCATCATGTTGGAGGAAGCCGTTGAAATAGGGACCAAGATGGATAAGTACCGAGGCGTTTTGTCTGGTGGTATTTTGAAAGTGGCAGATAAGATGGATGCCGCGGGAAGTCGCGTCAAGTTGCCTAAGCTGGTGGATGGTTTGTGAACAGGGTGGAAAGAGTGGAAAACGACTGGCGACGAGAAAGCGACCCTTGACACCTTCATGAGAGTCATGGACAATGAACATTGGTTTACCTCGTGATTCAGTACTTTTACTTTGAGTGGTGTGTTGCGCTATCGACCAATGAGCGTATGGCGTTTTTTTTACTATAAAACATTGCGTTCCAGTTCTTTTCTCATTTGATTCGAGATGTTGACCGTGTTGTACAGTGACAGCAACGAGATCGTTGAATTGATCGAGTCGGTGTGCGGCTTTCAGGTGTCGCCTTTGGGTTGCTTCGATGAAGACGAAGAGGTCCATGATATGTTGGTGTTTGACATTTTGTTTTACGGCAAACCCGAGCACGAGTGGACCATTCCTGAACTCCTCCGTCGACGTCCTGAATGGGGATGGCAGATTCTCCCTTTACTGAAATCTCAAGGGCGTCGAACCTTTCTATTCACCATCGATTGGTACTCCATGGTCTACATCAAGGAATTGGATGTCATCCGTTTTGTGCCAGCTATCGTTCCACCGGTACGAATGAAGAACCGATTCTGTCTGATGGCTACGTCTTGTTTAACTTTCATGATGAGACAGAAGATCAAGAAGATGGTGGAGCCCCTGACTTATGCCCGAGATATCTCTGTGAGACTGAGCGACAAACTGAACCGCCCGATTTCATTGGGGACTCCCGCGTATTTCAGAGAACTGACTGAAAAGATGGAGGACTTGCTGGTGGAACTGATGACGGAGAGAGACCTTGTAAATAGTTTGAATCACTGTTTGATGAACGAGGATGACTAAAGGTGTAGTGGTCAGCGCGTTGGGCTCATAACCCAAAGGTCCCAGGTTCGAATCCTGGTTTAGTCCTTTTTTGTATAAAACACAGGGATGTGAAAATAAAAAAATCATTTTTTGTCAGTATGGCTAGTGCGTGGTATAGCCTGTGCGAGCGCTGCGAGCTTTTATATGCCCAGTATGAAAGGAACGATCCCATTCCCTCGTTGATGGCGTTTGACCCCGAACAGGTGTTTTTGGAGACGCATGTCGAAGAGAACGTCTGGCGTTTCGTGGTCTTCATATTGTGGTTGAAACGACAACCCATGTCAATCGTCTGGTACTCCATCATAAGACGAGAACACCCCGAGCTGATTAGACAAGCGCTGTGCCGATTGTCGACATTATGAGTAAGAAAAAGAAGAAGGTGGATCGGTATGCCAATTTGGTGCGGACCTACGAGGATCCCAGCGTCCCGGGAAGTCTGGGTGGCGTGACGCGTTTCGCCAAAGCCCGAGGCTTACCCATTGGACCGGTACGCCAGCGGTTGGAAGCCAGTTTGGGCTACACGCTTCACAAACCCACCCGTCGTCGTTTTCGTACGGTACCGGTCATGGTCTACGGTATGGACGAACAATGGGTGGCAGATCTCATCGAAGTGGGGAACATTGCCAAATCGAATCGAGGGTACAAGTACCTGTTGACGGTGTTGGACGTGTTATCCAAGTACGCTTGGGTGGAACCGGTCAAGTCCAAGACTGGCAAGGACGTGACGGCGGCCTTCGAGAAAATTTTGAAACGCAGTGGTGGTAGGATCCCTCGCAAGTTGCAAACCGACGACGGGAAAGAATTTTACAACAGGACCTTTCAAGCCTTGATGAAGCGAAAAGACATTCGTCATTTTTCCACCAGCGGCGATACCAAAGCCAGTGTGATCGAACGATTCAATCGCACGTTGAAGAAACGCATGTACCGATATTTTACGATCAAGAACACGTTCAGTTATTTACCCGTCTTGAAGGATTTGGTGTTGGGATACAACCGTTCCTACCACCGCAGTATGAAGATGGCGCCCGAGAAAGTCGACCTGGGGAACGAAGAGCAGGTGTGGAAGACGCTGTACGCGGATCGACTGCAAGCCAAACGCGTACCGCCCGAGTTGAAAGTGGGGGATCGGGTGCGATTGAATAAGAAATATCGCCTGTTCAAGAAAGGGTATTTACCGGGTTGGACCGAAGAAGTGTTTGTGGTGGCTCGTGTGGTGCCGGGTGTGATTCCTACCTATAAGATCAAGGAGTGGGACGGAACGCCATTGAGTGGTTCGTTTTACGCCCAGGATTTGCAGAAGGTGACAGTGAAGAGCGACGATCTGTTTCGCGTGGAAAAGATCGTCAAACGCAAAGGGAATAAAGTCTTGGTTCGGTGGAAAGGGTGGCCAAACAAATACGACACGTGGATTGAGAAGGGGGCCTTGGTCAAGGCGAGATGAAAGAGTTTTATGTCCAATTGATCAGCAGTTCCAGTACCACGGAATTCCCCTCCAATCAAGCCAACAGTTTCAAGAACCGTTTGCCTTACCAGATCCAATTGAAAGAGGAAGGATGGAAAGTGGGTTTGAGTGGTATTTCTTACCCACCCCCACCTTTACGGCGTTATGAACAGTTGACACACCGACCCCACCTCTTCGAAGATGATGACATCCTGTTGGAATTTAAATGGAGTATGGAAAGTTTCGTACTTTTGTCAGATGGTCGATGGATTCCGCGACCCTACCGTAACACTTTTACCATCAGGGGGTCTGATCTGCATGAGGACCGAGTCAAAGTCACGAGTGGGAAATCGCTCATGAAACACTTGATAGGTCGTTACCAAGATCGTTTGACGCACTTCATGGAACGTCTACGAAGAAAGTCTACGAACTCATGACGGTAAAAAGTACTACGCTGTGTTTCGTTGGGAAGGGGATTCTTTGATTATCGACAACACCGATACATTCCTCAATGAAACGGCTGGTAGCACAACGAGATTGCGTCCCAAAATATGGTTTGGTCCTGAATTGGTCAAGAAACTCAAGTGGGTGGAAAAGACTGGAATTGCTGATTACAAATTGAGTCATCACGTGATTAAATTCTTCAAAGACGATGTGGTACCCGCTTTCAAACTCGATTGGCAGGATCAACACAACGCGCATTCCACGAATTTTTGGAACATCACGAACAATGGGTCCTTACAGCTCAGTCCCTACTGCAATTGGCGCTTTGACTATCTGGACGAGCTCTACGATCAGCACTATGGTGGCAATGTGACCGTCAGTGAGACGCTTCGTACGCCCCTGTATGTCTATTGCAACGTGGCGCAAAGTACCGTCATGGGGAATCAAGTCACCGATCTCTTGAGAGAAGTGCCGCACGATCAGAACACGATGACCTTTGAACCCGCCCACATCCAATATCTACCGGTGCGTAGCGACGTGTTTGACATTATCGAGACGCAAGTGGCCGAGAACGACGGAGCGTTGGTGAAATTTCCCGCGGGAGTGACGACGGTCACCTTGCATTTTAAACATGACGGATTTTTACGTGAGTCTACCGAGCCACAGTAGCAAGACCGAGTATCCCGAGAACAAATCCAATCATTTCAAGATTCGTCTCCCTCATCCTTTGAAAATGGAAGGCGGTAAT
This sequence comes from Orbicella faveolata, assembly GCF_042242905.1. NCBI lineage: Eukaryota > Metazoa > Cnidaria > Anthozoa > Scleractinia > Merulinidae > Orbicella > Orbicella faveolata. Next base: position 7,561,594 of record NW_028301542.1, read on the forward strand.
TGGAAAGTGGGACTCAGCAGTATCTCGTTACCAGACCCCAAGAGTCAAGTGCCTCCCTTGTTGCAAGGGGATGAGGTGATGTTTGAAGGCTATTGGTATGTGAGAGACACGGTGCAATTGAACAACCGACACCAAGCTGACGGGGGGGATTTCAAGCCCGAACACCTTCGCGCGGACGATTTGTCGAATCTGACGGGAGTGGAATTCATGAAGACCGTCAAAACTTTTTTTGACACCACCGTGATAGAAAAGAGACTTCGAGCGGGTTACCTCTTCTCGGATCCATCGACCCAGAAAAGCAATCTTTTGAATTTCCGATTCGAAGACGACGATTTTATCTTCGATAACACGGATATCAACAGGAGGCTCTTCAATGGTCGTTATTATCCCCAATTATATGTCAACCTGGAACTGGGTATTGACATGGGATGGTTCAAGATGAATGGTAACAAGGTGGAGATTGGTCCGAATTTGTCCATGGAACTGAACACCAAAGAACTGAAAGTGCCAGCAGCCATCGACATCAGCCCCACCACAGGTGAACCCTATTGGAAATTGACGCCGGACGGAAAGAGAGTTCACTTGACCACCACCCTTACCTGGCGGTTCATCAACCTCAACACCTCGTTCAAGAACGTGACGGGCTCCACCTCGCGTTCGTTGATGGTTTATTCGGATGTGGGGACCAATGGTGTGGTGGGGAATCAAGTCACGGATCTGTTGCGAGAAGTCAATTACCTGCGAGAAGGCAAAGGCTTCCAGTATTTTGAACCCCTCCATGTTCAATATATTCCGGTACGCAAAGATTACATCGACATTATCGAGACACAAGTCGCGGAGACCACTGGGGAATTGACGAAATTCGGAGCAGGCAATACCATCGTCACGCTACACTTCAAACAAGAATGAGAGGCGGTGCTTTGACGCGTTTCAAACCCGACGGTCAAATGGGACGAGGTTTCTTGCGAGACTTTTCGGGATCCAGTTTACGAGAAGGATGGCAAGGTTTAAAAAAGGGTGGACCCCTTGGATTGCCTAACATTGCAGGTGGTATTCGAGGTGTGAAGGCTGGTGGGAGACGAGCCATTAAACGCAAAGCCTTGAGCGAAATCAACCGAGCCGCCAAACGCAAGTTGGACGACATTTTTAGAAAATGAATATGAATCCGATTTATTCGAGACGCGTTCGACGCATTCCTCCCATCGTCAGTGAGTTGACGCGAGGCAGAAGACTACAAAAGGGAGGCGCCTTCTTACCCCACCGCAGACGAGGTCTAGACCCCACTTGGGTACGGAGCGCTCTCAAGAGAAGACATCGACGAGGACCTAAACGACGATGACGGACATTGTCCCTCTCCCTGGTTCGGCAGGGGTCAAGAACCCCATGTTGAATTTGTTTCGGGCACCACCCACGGATCTGAGTATCTCGAGCTATCGGATGGTACCCGTTCATCCTTTCACCACAGGTATCAACCCCATCGATTTTCAGATCGATCCTCAAGAAGATTACATTGATTTGTCTCGCAGTTACTTCGAACTGGAATGGAAATTGCAGAAAGCAGCGGGAGGCGATGCCGTGGCCGCCGAAAACACTTTTTTGGTCAACAACATTGCTCACTCCCTCTTCAAACAGATCAGCGTTAGACTCAATGGGACGCTTATCAGTCCTCAGACGGACACGTACCATTACAAAGCGTACATCGAAACCTTACTGAATTTTGACAGAGACGATGGAGACACCATCTTGAGACCTCAAGGCTGGTTCAATTTTGTCGATGTACCCGATACTTTGACAGCCACTCAACTGAATCTGGCACACAATGATTTCAAAGCGATGTCCCCTGAAAGACAAGCCCTGGTGCGTGAACTCAGAGCCCAAGCCGTTGGCACTGATAATCAGACGCGCGTTTACAGCTTCGTACCCTACATCGAAGTGTTTCACCTCAGCAAACTCTTGATACCCAATGTGCAGATTGGGATCCAATTGTACTTCAATTCACCGGATGTGTGGAGTTGGCAAATGGATGGTGCTGTGACCTTCCATATTGATTCACGAGACATCAAAGTGAAATTGTATCTTTGCCAAGTCAGACTCAACCCGTCCGTCTACCGAGAATTGATGAATGATATGGGTAGTGGAAGAAACGTGGTGAGCTATCCCACGGTCAGAAGCGAGATCAGGACCTACAACATCACGCAAAACGAGTTACACTATGAAATCACCAACCCGTTCCAGAACCGGTTACCCAACATGCTAGTGGTGGGATTGGTGGCTTCTACAGCCTTCAACGGCGCCGCCGACGAGTATCCCTTCACATTCCAGCAATTTAATCTGACCAACATCAAACAATTGGTGAGAGGAGAAGCCTATCCCTATGAAGTCTTGGAATTGCTCCATACCAATGGAAGTAGAGACATGAGAGGCTATAGACAATTTCTACAAGCCACTGGAAGTTTGTGCAAGAGCAAAGGAAACATGGTGAGAGCCAAAGATTGGGGACGAGGTAAAGGATGCACGTTGTTTGTATTTGAGAACGCCGCCAACGATTGCCTCAACAGTCCAGTGTTGAACCCCAAGCTGAGCGGTGAGTTGCGGTTGGTGTTCGACTTTGGAGCCGATCAGGATGCCAACATCACGGCCATCCTCTACGCCGAATTTGAAAATCTCTTGGAGATCAATAGCAACAAGACCGTGCAATACGACGTGTACCAAGTGTAATGGAAAAAGTCAGTTTGAACAATGTGCAGTTGGACGTGTTGGCCAGGAGTCAACCCAGTTTGAAACCCTATTTTTACGGTACGGTGCCTTGCGATCGTTTACCCGAGAAACCCCACAAGAAGGGACCCATGGGTTACATTGTCAACACGGACCCTCAAGGCCAACCGGGTCGGCATTGGATTGCGCTATGGACGTGCCAGGACGTTTGCGAGATCATGGACAGTTACGCACTGCCCTTGGACACCTACCTGACCACGGAACCTTTACAGAGGTGGTTGGAACAACATTGGAGGTTCAACGTCCACAACGGCAAGAGTCTACAATCGCTGTACAGTCAGAGTTGCGGCGATTACGCGTTGATGTTTTTGATCGATCGATCCAAAGGACATGACATGAACACGTTTCTACGTCGTTTCAGTCCACACGATTATGTACAAAATGATCATAAAGTGGGACAAATGTTAAAAAAATTGATACACAAAGAGTTGAATTGGGAGCAAGTCTGTCGATGTGATTACGAGCAAGACACTTGTACCTCTCGTTGCGGTGTAAGACATTTATTGTAATTAAAAGTTTTAAAAAATGTATATGAAACGAACTCCTCTTTTGTCTCGTTCATATGGGACTTGACCATGGAACGACGTCAAGCCTTTCGATTCAACACGCCTTCCAGCATGATGGTGGTGGGTCCGTCGGGATCGGGTAAAACGGTGTTCACCACCCAATTATTGATGGACAATCTCGATCTGTTCGAGACCCCGCCCAAACGCATTTATTACTGTTACGGTTCCTGGCAAGACGGATTCAAACCCATGAAAGAGTATGGAGTGAAATTCCATCATGGTATTCCCGACTCGGATCTCTTACCCATCTGGTTTCCTAAGGGTGGCTTACTGGTGTTGGACGATCTGATGGAAGAAGGAGGGAACGACAAACGGGTCTTGGATCTCTTCACCAAAGATTCCCACCATCGCAACATCACGGTGATCTATTTATCGCAAGACATGTTTCCACCCGGTAAATTTTCCAAGAGCATCTCTAGAAATGCCCATTACATCGTGGGATTCAAGAACCCTCGAGATCAACTGGGGATGCGAAATTTGTTGTTACAAGCCTTTCCGTCGCGATGGCAGGATGTGCAAGAGACCTTTCGAAAGGTCACCGACCGTCCGTTTGGGTATCTCTTGTTGGATTTACATCCCAAAAGCCGCGACGATGAGCGGATTCTCAGTCATCTGCTAAAAGAAGAGGGCTGCATGCGAATGCATCAGTTGAAGTGAAGATGCTGCGCAGTGAAGTCGAGTGGTTCCCGCGATTCCTAGCGATTTGCGAATCGCAATTGAAATACATGCATGAGCGCAATGTCGAGTGCGAACCCATGAGACAAATCTTACAGTGCAGCGGTAAACGCGACGTGCAAGCCGTTTTAAACGCATATAACCAAGAGAATTTCACCGATCACATTCAATATAAACTGCTGTTGGCCCAAAGACTGGTGGCTCGAGAAAAGAAATACACCGACCTTCTACAATGAGCACCTCTCCAGCTGGCGTGGGCACCTCGCCCAGTCTCATCGCTCAAGCCTTACCTTCCCCTCTTTCACCGATGGAGGACATTGACTTGGCCTACGGTTACAACGACGACTTTTTGAGTCAGTACATTCAAAGTTTGAGTCCGGGCGTGGGTACGTCCACCAGACCACCCATACGGAATACACCCCCCGCTGGCGCAGGCACCGAAGGACCCGTGGCTACCAGTACGCCACGACGCAGTCCCCGCCCCACAGGGAGTGTAGCAGGCGTCGGGGCGAGTCCTCCCCCAGCCCGAGCGGGTCCTTCGGGTCTGGACACGCGTCGAGACGTACCCTGTCGAGCTCCTACACCGCCTGGACGAGGGTACCTGGCTAGCACAACCACAGGTAGAGCCACCGTGGGATACAAGACACCAGCCGGACGAGGTCGAGGTGGCAAGCAACCCAGACGGGGTCGAGGTGGGAAGCAACCCAGACGGGGTAGAGGTGGTAGAGGTGGCAGAGGTGGCAGAGGTGGTAGAGCCGGTGCCGGAGGCGGTGGTGGTGGAGACGATGATGACGATGACGATGATGATGATGAAAGCAGTGCCGTTTCCACCCCCAGATCACGCATGGATCAAGACAGTTTACAACGTCAATTGCAAATGTTGTTGAACGATCAACGACAAACCGCTCGAGGACGACGTATCGTCGGTATCACCACCACCAACACCATCACGACCACCTACAAAGACGGAGGAAGACCCCAAGTGACTCGCAATTCGAGCAGTGTTTCGAACTGAATAGTCATGACCATCGATGTGAGTTTACTCAACGGGGCTTACAGAAACAGTGTGGAAGAGGAATCCTTGTCGCGATTGGATGGATTGTACAAATATTATCATCGACAATGGTGGTATCGGAAACAAATGTTTTACCATTTCAAAACGTGGTTCTGTTTTCTCAATGGACTGGCTTTACTCATGATGGCCTTGAGCATGATCATCGGCGTGCTTTGGGAACAACAACATGTCGTCGTGGCCATCTTGACCGCTTTAGGCACCTTGGTCAAGGGTTGGAATGATTTCAAGAATTTTTCCGTGAAGATGGACATGAGTCGTTTTGCGTTCACCGCGCATGAAAAGACCTTGATCGAATTGAGAACCTACGTGCGCGGCTTTCCCTTGGACGAGTTCGAAAGCTTCCTCATCAAATTGCAAACCATGGACGATACCATCACGGATCTGACCCAACCCATCAAGGACGCCTACGTCAAACGGTACGACCTGAAATTTCGTTACATTCCTTACCAAAAAGAGCATAAATTAGACGACCAAAGTCCATGAGGGTTCATTGTTCACCATGAAACAGAAGGGAGGTAACCTACCCGCGTCACTGCTCACCACCGCAGGGCTCGCGCTCGCCATGAGAAGACGACGTCGAAAGAAGAAACAGAAGGGTGGTGTCCTACCTTTGGCTGCGCTCGTGCCGGCTGGCATCGCCCTGGGTAAAGCCGTGGGCTTGGGGGCTGCTTCCGGAGCAGCCAGTTACGGCGCCAAACGAGCCTTGCAAGCCGTCACCAAGAAGAAGAGAAAGAAACGACAAGGTGGAGGAAACATCTTTGCCAGTGCGGCCAAAATGGGCTACACCTTGGGAAAACGCAAAGATTACCAACGCATGGGTTTGACCGGCGCGGCTCAAAGCACCTATCGCCATCGCAAACAACCTTGGCTCTATAAAAAGCGATGAGTGAAAACCTAAAGTCATTCGATACCATGAATGCCTAATTGGAAGCACTCCACCTACACGTCATGGATCTTCAGTTTCGAGGGCATAGACATTTGGACGACGTCATAGCCAGGTTAAAAAAACGCTACGGAAAATCGGGTAAAAAGACGCCTCAACCGAGTGCAGCTCATTTCAAGAAAAACCTACCACCAGCTATAAGAAGACGGATCGCTCTTCAACCGGCTCCAACGGCTGTCATTGACACCGGTGAGTTACCAGCCACGGTCACAACGCGCAGGAAACGCAAGAGAGCTCCCGCCATGGCAACCCTTTCAGCGAAAGAAGATAGGAAAAGAAGAATGAAAAAGAGGCATTGGTACGAAGACAAGTTCGGAGATTTGAGAAAATTCGCCAAGAAACCTCGAAAGAAAGCCAAGAGTCGAACCAAACCACTTGTCTGTTTCAATCGTAGAACCACCCTCTTGAGTTTATTGAAACGCATCCCAGCCGTCAAGACACCCTTGGCCAAGATGATGGGATAAAAAAGCTGGGTCTTGACTCCACCCCATTCAAAACGATGGCAAGACGTCGACGTAAGCTCTCCATGCTCTCCCGGCGCAAGATACTGCAACGAGGTGGCGACATCTTCAGAGCAGCTGGCCCTATAGGTGGTATCGCCAAGTTCATAGACAAGCAGGTTCAAAAGCACCGACCCAAGTTGGAACGCGCCATTCGGAAAATACCCTATCAATCTGCCCTCAAACCCGTCAAGAAAAAACGCAAGACCCCGTTCCGTGTTCCAGCGGGTGTCAAAGTGGTGGAGTCGATTCAGGGCATAAAAGACTTTACCCCTTCCTACCGACTCAGAAAGAGACAATGAATCGATTACGGCGACAACGCCCGTTCTTGACCAGCATTCTCCAAGAAGCCAATCGTTTCAAACGTCAAGAGATGTTGGAACACGCCAACGCCGACCAGATCAACGCGGTCAGTGAAATGGTCTTGAATCTGTTGAAAAAGAGAATTCCCGTGGGGCCTCAGACGCTTCGAAAACTTCAACGCCATAAGAACGTGTTGCGCGAAGTGGGGAAGCGCAGAAATTCACTGAAGAGGAGGCGTCAACATCTGTTGGCTCAGACAGGGAGTGGATTCTGGCGAGGTTTGAATGAGTGTTACGAACATGTCGGGTCGAGACGCTGACGGTTACCCCTTGTAGGGCATCGACATGGTGCCTGAACGCGTGAGCGAGAACCGAAAACTAACCGAGATCAAAGACAACATGACCAAGCTCATTGGATTGTTACAAGAAGCCAATCACAGAGAAGAACAACTCAAGTTAGTTCAAGAGCGTCAACATCGAAAATACAGAGCTCTCGAACAGGAATATTTGGCTTTAAAATACGGTCACGGGTGTGACGATTGCATACGAGTCCAAGACGACGTGGAAGACGTGGTCATTCCCTGCCAGACCTGTGCCAAACCCAACGAGACCATCCAGAGTCTGCAATTGAAATTGGAAAAAGCCCGTCAAGAAGCAAGTTACTGGCAAGACTGTTTTGAAACCGCATTGCAGTATGACGGAAGAGGTCATGATGGTACCGGTCAGTGAATTCGAACGTTTGCAAGATTACTACAAAGGACAGATTTCCCAAAGCGCCCTGTTGAACAAAGCAGGGCGATTGGCGGCCGAAAAACAATTGATCTTGAGGAATCCCACCATTCCTGATTGGATGGCCGTCAAGATGGTCAAACCCTTGGCGCGTGAACAGACTCGATTGACCAAACAGATTCGGACAGGAGGTGCCCCACGGGCTGGCGTGGGTGCCCCTGCACCGGATGAAGAAGCCCTGGACAGTCCCTTGGAAAACTTGTTGAAACAAGTCATCCAAGGTCAAACTCCCGCCAGGATCAAGCAAGAGGTGTCGACACCCGCGGGTCCGTCTGGGATCAAACCCCGTCGACTCTTACCCGAAACACCCAAGACCGTGAAAAAGCCTGCCTCCAGTGCTAAGCCGAGTCGCATACCGCGACCCATATCCAGCGGTAAAAAGCCTAAATCGGGTGGTTTGAAACAAAGCGTGTTGAGCGGAGCCAAGAAAGGCTTTTTAAAGGGCATTGGTCTGGATCCCCAATCAATTGACGACGACCTCGACGACGAAGAGGGTGGTTACAGTCCCAAGAAAGTCACCAAGAAATACAAGAAGCGTAAACCCACAGCGGCCGAACGCCTGAAGCCTTGGGAAGAGTGGAAAAACCCCAGTCGACGACGTCTCGGCTATGACAAGAACTAGAGCCAACAAGACCAGGACTCGCAAAAAGCAACGCGGTTATGGCTTCGACATTCAGAAACTGTTGGGCAAGACGGGCATCGAATTTCATTGGCCGGGCTATCAGTACATGGGACCGGGCACCAAACTGAAAAAACGACTGGCCCGAGGAGATCCTGGGATCAATCGTTTGGACCGACTCGCCAAACAACACGACATCGATTACAGTCGGGCCAAGAATCTGCAAGACAAGTGGAAGGCCGACACCAAGATGATCAAGGCCATTGACAGGTTACCCGGTAGGAAGACCATGACGGAAAGGGTGGTGAAACGAATCATGCAAGCCAAGAAACGTTTGAAACTGTAACTTTATTGAATCATGTTGAATTAAAAGATACATGTGTTTTGACTTATGGTTTCTTCTTCTTTTCGGCACGATTATAAACCATCCTGAAATTACTGTAGATCCCTTTCTCCACGCGCTCGTAAAAATAACTGCGGTTGGCAAGGGCCACTATGTTGGACACACGCTCCTTCCCAAACATGGAGGCAAAGCCTTGACACTCCGGGCAGTGGGGGCAGCGGCAGGTCTTGACCAGACAAGACCGTCTGACCACCTCCTCATCCTTGACGGCACACTCCAGCAAGTGATCTAAAAAGTGGTGGAAGGCACCCCCTTTCTGATCCCTCTCCACGCGCAGATTGTAGCGGGAACGCATCTCGGAGAGGTTCTTGTAGGTCAGACCCAGGGACAAGCGAGCAGCCACATCCTCCCATTCGCAGAACACGCTTTTCTCCAGAGGCACCCAAAAGACCAGACCCGTCAAAAAGACGCGATGACTGACGTGGCGTAGGGCGTTCAACCCAGGTACGTTGGCAGCCACGCGTAGCCAATGGATCTCCTTCTGGGTCATAGGAATGCGCGAGACCACCTGATGTTTCAGGAAACACAAATCGATGAGATCCATGTCCTTCTCAGTGAAGTGATCCTTCTGAACTATGTGATTATGGGCGCAGGTCTCAATGCGACATTTAGGGCACACCAAGTGACTTCCATTGGGTGGTCTCACTAGACAGGAGTTGTGCACCCCCTCTTTGCAACATTCCAACAGGAACAGCTTTTCACCGTCTTTCATCTCGGAACTGGAACACACCACACATTTGATCGAATGATCGACAGGATTAAAGGCGGCCATTTTTTCTGCAAAAAACATTTTATTTTACATTATCACCTTTTACAAGCGGGACATGTGTCCATTCCCCTCGTGGGAAGACGCCCTGCCTTCATACAAAAAACTGAGTGCCATTAGGCGTATCAATTCTATAATAAATAAACGATTTCACGTGATTACAACGTTGTAAGGCCTGATCCAAATTAAACGCCAAAAAGGCCCTTTTCCGTTGACCCCTTATATCCACATACTTCCCATACCATTTATGATCATAATGTTCATTCACACCAGGTTCGCAAACAATCAACATAGGCACAGCTACGACAGATCCTATCTCCCACTTAATTTTCAAGGCGTGAAACTTCTTAATCTCCTCACACAAATTCTTTCTTTTTTCTTTCTCCACCTCATCCAAATGTTCCTGATTAATCTTCAAATTCATAATTTTCGAGGCAATGTGCCACCGCAATAAATCCCAGTAACTCTCAATGTCTTGACTCAATTTCACTTTAGTCTTCAGATCCATTTCTAAGGAAAAAAGAGGGTCAAATTTTGTTTAATTTCATGCAAGTACACTTGTTGCAAACAATTACCCACCAACACCGATCGACCGTTATAATAGACAAACACTTTTTCATGATAGATGAAGTCAGAGGTGACACACCCATCCTTCCAATTCACTCCGTTACAAATACGACACCGAAAAGGTTGACATCGCACGTGACCTAGGTTCCATTCACGTTTGACGCGATGGTAGGCTCGAATCATTTCACACAACTCTTTTTGTCGGTCCGTCACCATGTCCAATCGTTCCTGTCGCAACCTCAAATCGAGAATGTGTAATTGAATTTCGGGTGGTAGACAATCCCAATGACTTGTCATTCTAGAACAAAAACAAAATAATCTCTCTCATTCAACATGTTGCGCTTGGCTACCGTCACGTTACTTGCCGCTTGTTTCAAAGAGTAACCTAACATCACCTTATGATCGCGATAATGACCATACACTCTCGCATGAAAAGCCATACATAAACGACAATAGTGAGGCTCACACCTCAAATGTCCTATACTCCATTTCTCTTTCAAAACATGGTATAATCTCATTTCTTCGCATAATCCCTTTCGTGCTGCCGTCAAGACATCCAATCGTTCCTGTCGCAGCCTCAAATCGAGAATGTACGCTTGAATTTCAGGTGGTAGATAATCCCAATGACTGATCATAGCTAAAAAACAAACGTTTATAGCCTTTAAGAGCACGGTTCACATTCATTCGCAACTCTTTCAAATGCATCTCCCTCAAAAAGCCCAACTGCTCTTCCGCGAACAAACAGTCAATGTCCCGAAGCACCGCATCAATAAAACGAGACAGATTCCGCAAGTCATTGTATAATAAACTCGCACCATTTTCTTTCTCACGCTCCTTCCACTCATTCACCCACTGGGTCAAAGTAGTCATCTTTCGATTGCATCGATTCAACGTATCCATTGTTAACTCACCTATTTCTTTAAATGGTGGCAAACTTCAATCACAACAATACCAATCACAGTCAGCGCAAATAGGTCCACCTCCAAAGTAATCTTCGTCAACGGTAAACTCACTTCAAGCTTCATCAGTCGAGTCACCACCGTCAAGGCGCACCATTTTTATACAGGTCGAATCAAGACACGTGACGTGACGTCACCAGAGGGGGGATGGGGGGTATCCCCCACTCCTACGGCATTAAAAAAAGGTGGGAACCACCACCCTATAAAACGTAGATCCCTCCCACTCATGCTTCGATGGTCTAGTGGTTAAGACGTCGCGTTGTGGCCGCGAAGACTCAGGTTCGATTCCTGGTCGGGGCAAAAAAATTTCCACGTGTTCAAAAAGTACTTTTTTCCCATTGGTTGACTCACACCATTAAAACCAATGAGACTTTGATCCTCCCATCAGTCTCACCATGTTTCGCTTCCCGAGAGACGATTTCGACCTGGATGATGAAGAAGACAACGCCCTTTTAGCCCAACATTTGGATGACATTGAACAAGGCTTTGATTTTCTCTTAACGCCTCACTTGGATCGACGCGTTCGCCATTTAGGCGTTAGACACCGAAATTACGTGGGACGGTTAATGCAACGCGGCGGTGCTGCACCTCTCTCCACCAACCAAAGACAAATCTTATCGCGTCAAATAGAACGAGCCCTCCAACGCGCCATACGAGACCAAATCATCCAAGATCCGGAAGTCGATCGCAACGATCACTTTCTCATCAACATCAATTCCAACCGATTGAGACACTCCTATCACTCGGCTCGCATGCGTGTCCGAGAATGGATGGATAATGATCTCAGAGCCCAAGAAATCATGCAACAAATTTCCAAGATGTTAAACTCCAACGAACAGTTCCGATTGGATGACACCTTCTCGTTACACATTTCACATATCCGAGATCCCGGACGAGGTAGTGGTAAACAGCGACTTCGCAAAGCCAGCTTAGCCCTCGACAAGCTACTCGATCTCAAAAAGTGCGTCATCCAAATCAACAACGAGGACGAACTCTGTTGTGCACGGGCTCTGGTTACCATGCAAGCCTACTGCGACGTAGGCAGTCGACATCCTGAGTACGTCAACCTACGACGCGGCAAACCCGCTCAAGGCAGAAAGGCCAAGGCACTCCATCAAGCTGCGGGTGTCCCCGAAGGACCTTACGGTCTCGCCGAACTCCACACCTTCCAACGTCATCTCACCGATTATCAGATCGTGGTGCTTTCCCTGGATCATAATTATCAAATCATTTTCAAAGGCCCGTTACGCGAGAAACAACTCATCCTCATCAAAGTGGGTGAACATTATCACGGTTGCAATTCACTCTCCGCCTTCCTAGGACAAAGTAACTTTTGCATCGAGTGTGAGAAAAGCTACCAGACCGATGACATCCATCATCATCCCTGCCGCGGCAAGAAATGTCCCGCTTGTTGTCAAACCCAGTGTGAAGATCGTCGTCGCACCAGTGACACCACACACACCTGCCCTCGTTGTCACCGTACCTTCTTCGGAGAACAGTGTTTGGCCAATCATTACACTTACTCCAACACGGATGGCATCAAAGCCAACGCCTCCAAAAAAATCAAAAATGTCTGCAGTTGCCTACGCAAGTGTCCTCGGTGCAATAGATTACTTAGACCTCGCGAGATCGAAACGCGTCACGTGTGCGGTACCGCCGAATGTCCCTCCTGCAAGGAGTATCACAATCTCTACCGACACCAATGCTTCATACAGAATCCCACCAAGTTAGAAGAAAAGCGCAAATTACTGAAATCCAGAAAACGCAAAGCGGACGGTTCGCAGAGCGTACACACCAAAGACCATCTCTTCGTCTACTGGGACAGCGAAACCATGCAAGACACGGGTGTCCACGTCCCCAACCTGGTATGCGCCGCCACTTCCAACTGCGAGGAACTCTTTCATTTTGAAGGCACCACCTGCATTCGAGATTTCTTGAATTGGCTGAGAGCTTTAGCACAGGATTGTACCCTCACCGTCCTAGCCCACAATTCCCAAGGGTTTGATTCTTACTTGATACTGAATGAACTCTACCAACAATACGTCGTGCCCGAGCAAGTGGTCAACGGCGCCAAGATTATGTCTTTGTCCATCAACGGAGGAGACATTGTTTTCAAAGATTCTCTCTGCTTCTTTCAAATGCCACTGGCTAATTTTCCCAAAGCCTTCGGACTGGTTGAACAAAAGAAAGGGTTCTTCCCCCATTTCTTCAACACCCCCGACCATCAGGATTACGTGGGACCTCTACCCGACAAAGAACATTACGACCCCCAAGGCATGTCCACCGAACGCGCGCAAGAGTTCGAACGCTGGTATGCCCAACAACTCGCCGAGCCCGACTTGATCTTCGATTTCCAAGCAGAACTCGTGGCCTACTGCGAATCCGACGTACTGCTCCTAAAGGGGCCTGCGAAGTGTTCTGCCAAGAATTCGAAGCCATTAGCGGCTTCAATCCTCTCCAACGCTGTCTCACCATCGCCTCCGCCTGCAATCTCTTCTACCGCACCAAACACATGCCAGAACGCACCATCGCTTCAGAACCCGTCAGTGGATGGCAGAGACAAGGCAAACTGCATTCCCTCGCCTCCCTGGAATGGTTGACCTACATGAACCGAAAACCCGATCACCACATTCGACACGCCCTTAACGGAGGGGAACACGTGATACTACGCGGAGACAAAACCTTTTTCGTGGACGGGTACGACGACGTCACCCGTACTGTGTATGAATTTCACGGTTGCTTCTGGCACGGGTGTCCCAAGTGTTACCCAGACCGCGACCGCACGCGTCACAAAATGTGCGATCAGACCATGCGCGATGTTTACGAAGCCACTAAACTCAAAGAAGAGAGTCTCTTGGCCGCGGGCTACCATGTCGTGGTCATGTGGCAATGCGAATGGGAACAACTCAAGCAAGACGATGAATACCTGCGGAGTCTGGTCCAATCCTTTGACCTGGTCCCCAGACTCAAACCCAGAGACGCGTTCTACGGCGGACGCACCAATGCCATCAAACTTTACCATCAAGTGGAACACGGAGAAACGGTGCAGTACCTGGATTTCACCTCCCTCTACCCCTGGACCAACAAAAACTGTCCCTACCCCGTGGGTCATCCTGCCATCATCAGTCAACCTGGAGGCACCGACATCTCCAGTTACTTCGGTCTGGTCAAATGCAAGATCCTACCACCCTTTGGGTTGTATCATCCCGTCTTACCCCACCGCAGTGGGGGTAAACTCACCTTTCCACTGTGCAGAACTTGCGTGGAAACCGAGCAACCCAAACCGCTGACCGAACGTAGTCATCGCTGCGTCCACAACGAGCAGGAGCGATGTCTAGTGGGTACGTGGCCCACCCCCGAATTGCAAGAAGCCCTTCATCAAGGGTATGTCATCCAATACGTCTACGAAATTTGGCACTTCCCGCGCAATTCCAACGACTTGTTCTCTTCCTACGTGAACACCTTTCTCAAGATCAAGTAAGAAGCCAGCGGCTGGCCCGATTGGGTGGGTGACGATGCGGTCAAACGTCAGCAGTACCTCGACGACTACCTGACCAAAGAAGGCATTCAACTCGAGGCCGACAAAATTCAAAAAAATCCCGGTCGGCGGTCTCTGACCAAAATGATGCTCAACAGCTTCTGGGGCAAGTACGGGCAACAAGGGAACAAGAGTCAAGTCGAAGCCATTTCGTCGCCAGCCAGGCTTCATACCCTACTGACCGATGACAGTCGAGAAATTCAAACCCTTCGTGTCATGAACGACGAGATGATCGAATTGGTCTACAAACACGTTCAAGACGAAGAAGCCGTTCAAGTCAACATCAACATTTTCGTGGCCTGCTTCACCACCTGCTGGGCCAGACTCAAACTCTACCGAGAAGGACTAAGTCAACTCCAACCCCAACAAGTCCTGTACTTCGACACGGACTCCATCATCTTCTCGCATCGAGAAGGTCAGCCCATGCCACCCTTAGGCGATCATCTCGGTCAATTCACCAGCGAATTGAAACCAGGTACTCACATCGTGGAGTTTGCGGCCGCTGGCCCCAAGAATTACGGTTACCGAACCAACGACGGTAAAGTCGACTGCAAGGTACGCGGCTTCACCTTCAACACACGTGGGCAAGCCCAATTGAACTTTGACCTGTTAAAAGAAAACGTCATCCACGAAGTCACCGAACACCGCGAAGAACCACGGGAAATCAGTGTACACAATCCACACAAGATTAAACGCAATGTCCAAACCAAAACATTAGAAACGATCGAAGAAACCAAACGATACAAAGTCGTCTTCGACAAACGCGTCGTGGATCCCGACACTTTCCTCTCGTATCCTTACGGATACACCCGAGCCCACATCGACGATACCGACATGGACAATGTCAATCATTTACTAGAATTGTAAATAAAATTTGAAAACTGATCACGTGGTCTGTCGTCACTTCCGGTCCCCAGACCCTCACGGCCTCGCGTCCAACCCCGCGCGGCAACCTTTGACCGAGCTCGCCCTAGTTTTTCCCAATGCGAACTAATGCAACCGCTGACCTGAGCCGAAAATCCTGCACGCTGATTGGTCTAGACGCGTCACGTGTCCAAAATAACGCGCTCTGATTGGCTAGGTCTCAAACCGCCCCCCCTATACTACTGAACTGGACGAGTTATCTGCTAAGGAACTTGGTCTCGGGCGAATCTCTTGCGTTTTAGTTAAGCCCAAGTGTATTCATGCCATCGGTCGTGTCCCTAAAAAAGATTCCGAAAAATCCCGCCCTATTACTGACTGCAGTCGTCCACAAGGAAACTCCCTTAAGGTTACTTCAAACCTTCGCGGGGCTATATTGGTCGATTGTTTTTTGGTCAAGAAAATTAATGTCCGCGAAGCACAAGTTTGCATACTGTGAACGCTAGGGGTTCTGGTATTTCATTGGCTCGGGGCTTTCAAGTTGACACATTCCTCTGTGAAGGCGTGAT